>NC_057813.1:317835190-318135190 GCF_018294505.1 Triticum aestivum | reverse complement strand
GGATAAACACCTATTACTTTCATATATCCTTTTTGTTTGTTAATAGTACTAAAGGTTATAAATAATGGGATATGTTGGATTAGACTGGTTAGTTATGGGTCGAGGCTAGGTCTAGGTCCATGTGGGGTTGGAGTCGGCTCCTCGGACATGGCTCAAAGCAACTGCCGTAGCAGCTAATGTCCACTGTTCTCTATCTTCTTAGGCCATCCAACGAACCAGCTTAGTGGTCTAAAAAAGACAAACACTAATCAATACTCCCTCCCTCCCATAATATCAGAGTGTTTTTGATACTACACTAGTGTAAAAAATGTTCTTATATTATGGGACGGAGGGAGTAGAAATTAAGGAGTGCACATGCCAGATTGTTCGTACTTCTTCTCGGGCCAAAATCAACAGAGCCATGTTGTCGTTGTTTTGAGACCGACAATACTGTCGAGAGACAACAAATTTGTTCGGAGAGGATGCTAGCGATGAATCGAGATGGTAGCACAAGAAGCAAGCAATTTACCAACACCTTAGCCTATGGTGGTTGTACTGCTTGAGTGCTTGAAGAGATGTGTTTCTTGGGTTATAAGCTTTTTGTGGTGGCGGCGGCCGAGGAAAAAGAAGAGGGGTAGGTAAGACCCTAGCTAGTCGGCTCTAGAATGTTGTCTTTGTTCCACAAGAGCCCCCTAGCTTGCCTAATACTTGGTCGAGCTAGGGTTACATTGCTCGGGTCGGACTAATTGTGGGCTCGCGCCCCTTGGTCCCTTGGTCGAATCGGACCATGCTGTGTGTGGGTAGCCGCCTGCTTCCTTGTCTCCCAAGTTGGTTTGACTCATCACCTTGGTCGATGTTGTAGCTGACCCTATGCTTGCGTAGCATGTCTGAGTGTCATATCCTTGTCAGTAGCCCCTGATTACCGCGTGACCTACCTGACGGGAAGTCGCCTGCCTAGGACTTGTTGAATTTCTGCAAAAAAGGATGAAGAGAGAAGGAAACAAAAGCCTATCGATGACCTCCCCGTCGGGCAAGGACGCCGTGGCGGTTGAGATACGAGCAGGTAAGACTCGATGGTATCCAATTACTTCAAGCGGGTGGAGTCTGGCTATTGTCAGTAGTAGGTCAGTGTCTTGAGTGGCACCTGTTAGTCTCGTTGGGCCGATACAGAGGTAGTGTCCCTGGCGAACACCCTCACATCTCTTTATGGAGCCGAATCTCTAATCACGGTGCCTGATGCCCTTTGTTAGGGGTCCAACTCGTGACCCATGGAGGGTGCACCGTGACCGCCCTACTCCCCAGTGTATCTGGGTAGCCTGGACCGCGGGGGTCAACCATCGATACCCATGATTGACGGCGCCGGAGTCCTGAATAGCCAGTCTTTGGCTAGGGCCTATGGGAGGCTCGCCTCTCAGGTTTTGCAGTCTTGCAAAGTCATGCGTGATGGCTAGGGCCTATTGGAGGCTCGCCTCTCATGTTCTGCAGTCTTTGCGAAGTCCTGCGTGATGGCGCATGCCACATCTGCGTTTCAGCAGCCACGGCAAAAGGGTTGGAAGTTCTCGCCGCCCTGTTGTTGGATTGAATAGGTGGGGGAACGAAAACATGTGTGGCTTGGGCTTACCTCAATCTTCGAGGCAGGGCCATGAATGCGCCGTCTTCTCGGCGACGTGTGTCCACCTTGGTGGGCGCATGCGTGCCAGGGCGGGAAGGTTGGTGTTGGGGCGCGGGGCTCGACGGAAGACGACGCCCGAGTTTCCTCCCGCGTCCCCTTGTATAAATCAAGGGGCAAGGGGAAGGCAATGCCTTTCACCTTTGCAAACCCTTCCCGCGCTGTGGCCCGGCCGATCTCCTCGCGCATCACCCTCCCAAGCTGGTAGCTGTCGCTTGTCTGACCTTTTCCATCTGGTGACGGCCACCGCTAGCCCATTCTTCCACCGCTTCTTCGACCCTAGATCTGCGCCTTTCCCATCTTTTTTTCGACCGCTAGTGAAGCTCCTTTGTTAGTGGCGGACAAATAACCCATCGGGATGCTCTCTGATGTTGCCTGCGGTAGGACGAAGCGTCCGGTGACATCGCAGATGGAGTCTCCCATGAAGCGATGCCGTCCTTTAGCTGGCTCTACCCCGTCGATGCCTTCCGCCGCTAGGTGGGTGAGGCTTGCGAGCCGGATCCCGAGATCCAACGTGTAAACTTGGAATGAACCATGGCGGCAAACTTACTATAGATAGATAAGACCTCACCACGAGAAGATAAAATATATCCATGTGTGTCGAGAGGAATCATTTATAAAGATAATATAGTCGCGATGGCCTCCTTTCCGGGCAAAGGGAGTTGGACCCCGCACTTGACAGTCTCGCTAAGACACACCACCGGAGACAGATCTAAGAACACCATGTCAGACTAAGGATGAGAGGCGAGACCCGCATAAGTGACCAAGGCGATGATGCCATCTTGAGAACAACCCGTAAACAAGGCCAGGCAAAAGGAGTTAGACCCCACACTTGAGTGAACAAGATTGAAGTACGTTGAGGCGGTCTCGCTAAGACACACCATCGGAGACGGATCCAAGAACACCACGTCAAACTAAGGATGAGAGATGAGAGCCGCATAAGTTACAAGACGATGATGCCCATGTTGAGAAGAGCCCGTAAACAAGGTGTCCGAGGCGGACAGACCGGCGGCGGTGGCAGCGGAGGGAATGTGAAGCCAATCAGCTCCCAGAGACCTTGGGAATGATGACAACCCGTGTGACGATCTTGAATAGAGCAAGATTCAAAGTCAAGAATGATCCTACAACCCGAGTCAACAATCTGACCACCAGAAATGAGTTGCATGGTAAGCCAAGGAACATGAACAAGATGAGAAACATGAAAAGACAAGGTGCTAGAATGCCTTGGCCATTGACCGAGAGGGATGTACCATCTACAGTAAGAACATGAAATGAGAATCTAGTGGCCAAATAGAGGACAAAGTTGATGAATCATGAGTCATATAAAAAGATGCTTCAGTACCAAGAATCCACGAAGATGTACCTGCCTGTGTAGAAGGTGGTCTCACAATGCCAAAAGAGTTGGTAGTAGAACCAACAAAACCTGTCAATGGAGAAACGGGATATGTAGCTAGTACGCGTCGTAGTTGCGTAATTTCCTGCTCAGACAGGGGCTCAACTAAAGAGATCGACGTAGATCCACCTGACAATGGAGAACCAGAGGCAACAAACAGGCCGTGAACACACGCAACCTAGTGCTTATTGAAGGACACAGCAGAAGTAGTCGACGTAGAAGCTTCGAGAGAGGAGCAGCCACCATCACTTGTGGAAGCCGCTAGAGTAGGCGGAATAGCATGACCAGTATCACCTGCAGAAGCCAGACGAGGTCGCATGCAGACAAGCACCAAGTGCGAAGGGAAGGCGCATGTGTGAGGCGTAGACAATGGAGCGATATGTATGCACCAACACTGCCGGTGAAAGTCCTGAGGAGTTGGTGTACAATGACAATCACCATGCGCGGAGGTCGCAAGAGGAGTCGTTGAAGAATGACCACCATGGCCTGTGGAAGGTGTGGAAGGCGTCAGAGGGAACGATCTCACATGTGGATGAGCACCAAGCACCGAGGAAAGGCGCATGTGCGAGATGGGATCAATGTAAGGAACTCTGTCAAGAGCCAACGACGGCGAGGGAGGTGTGTACCTGACAAAAACTTCATTCCTGTTTTTTTACTTTGAAGGCCAGTTGAATGCAGTCACGCACAACGCACAGAGACGGGGCATGCATACAAGAGGTCATAGCTGCAGGGACCAGCGGGTAGCAGAAGCAACATCCGACAAGTTGTTGGCGGGAAGCTGCAGGTGCTACAACAGCGGGACGGCTGGATCCATCGACAATCACGGATGGCTGGAGCACTCGTCGACCTCGGACGTGGAGTACGGTGGTAGGGGGTGGGCGATCGGGGACCTGGGGCCCAGCGGGGGGAGGTAGTGGGCGGCAGTGGGGGATAACCTGGAGGGCGGCGGCATGGCTTGACCTGAGACATGCTGAGGTTGGCAACGCAGAGACCTGAGGTGGGAGATGCGAGTTGGATAGAGAAAGAGAAACTGGGATGGAAGGGGGAGGAGGCAGCGATGGCCAGCTAAGGGGAGGATGGTGGTAGCACAAGAAGCTGCGACGGGGACTGCCACGGCCAGCCAAGAGGGGGATGGCGGCGGCATGAGCATGAGATTGGATCGGAGCATGAGTTGCGTGTGCGGAAAAAAATAGCCTAGAACTCTAATACCATGTATGGAAATATGCAACTCGTATACGCAGGTGGCCATAGGCCAGAATATATACATGTATAGGTATGGTACAATATGCAGAAAGCCCCTTATAGAACGGGAAAAATACAAATGGTACACGGCTAAATACTTATAGCTCTAAGAGGCCCTTTGGTTAAAGGTCTAACCCAAGGCAATGCTAAATTGCTAATATCTGCTCTCATAATTTAATACGACAGCAACAACAACCAAACCTTTTAGTCCCAAACAAGTTGGGTAGGCTAGAGTTGAAACCCAGAAGACCTTGAAACTAACTCATGGTTCTGTCACGTGGATAGCTAGCTTCAGCACACCCCTGTCCATGGCTACTTCTTTGGTGATATTCCAGTCCTTTCAAATCTCTCTTAATGGACTCCTCCCATGCCAAATTTGGTCTATGCTGACCTTTCTTGACATTGTCTGCATGCCTTAACTGTCCGCTATGCACTCGCGTTTCTGGAGGCCTGTGCGTATATGCCAACCTCACGTGGCCCAACTTATCCATCCTATTCCAGAGCCGATCCTTGTGTGTCCATATATCCATCCCAAACATGCGCATCTCTGCTACACCTAACAGTTGGACATGTTGTTTAGTTGGGCCAACATTCAACGCCATATGACATAGCGGGTTGAATCGCTGTCCTATAAAACCTGCCTTTTAGCTTTTGTGGCACTCTCTTGTCACACAGAACATGCCAGAAGCTTGGCACCACTTCGTTTCAGGGCGCACCTCTTGGTTGGCTTGCCATATGAGTTATGTTCCTCTTTATGGTTTCTTTTGTTAAACTATTGTTGATATGAGTTAACTCAAAGGGCATATGTCATACAAATTCTAGTTTTTTCTAGAAAAATTCATACAAATTCTAGTTGGTATGGTACACGTATTCTTCTTTAGTTAAACTCTATTGGGTGGCATATTAGCATCATTACAAAAAATATCATTACTTATGGATCATTCCATGGTATAATGTTGTTCTCTGTTTAACTGCTGATTTTTTTGCAAGTTATTCAGTATTCAAGCAGGCACCCTTCAAAGCCTGCATATGATTGCATTCCCTCTAACCAATCCAGTGTCATGCTGTAATCATCACCATTTGTTTTCTTGTAATAGAAGATTTTACAGTGGATAACTTTACCATACCCAGTGTTTGCTGGTTTGAGCCAACCGCACTATTCAGCCATTACAGCACACAGTCAATGGGTTTGACAATCTGCTGCCAGTGGTTTTCTACTTTTAAGCAGTTCTTCTGGTTTCCTGGTTGGTAATATGTGACGTACCCTGCTATTTTTCCATGATAATTCCTCAATATTTTTTTGGCTGTATTGATATTTTCCAAAAATGTTACTGTTGACTTTGCATCTAACGTTGTAAGGTTTGTTGTTTTTGTGCTTTATATTTGTGCCGTTGTTATAAAATCATGTCAGCTGGAAAATTGAGTACCATCTACGTTGGAAGATATTGAACGTTGATTAGCATCTTGCTATTTGCTATGATTATGGTGTTTATTGCACCCAAAAGGACGTTAATCCATGAAAAATACCATTTCGTCAAGGTTTTCCTATGCAGTTGATTTCCTTGAAGGATATAGTTAACTTCTCTTCATTTTTTACGGGGTTATTTTTCTGTGAGTGGGTAAAAGAAATAATTCAACCGATCGTTTGTGTTCCTTGCTAAGACCTTTACTCTGTTTTCTCCTTTGCAGGTATTCTATAGTTAAAGCATTCTGCATTGCTTTTGGCATGACATTCTTCAGTGTGTTCGATGTGCCAGTGTTTTGGCCTATCCTTCTTTTCTATTGGGTGGTGTTGTTTACTGTCACAATGAAGCGTCAGATCCTTCACATGGTGAAATACAGATATGTTCCATTCACCTTTGGGAAACAGGTACCTTAGATAAATCATTTCAGTTAGTTCTACAACTTGCTCACATAATCTTAATATATGTTATGTTGTTGATATTTGGTTTATTTGTCAGCGTTATAATGGGAAAAGGGCAGCTTCTGCAGATGATCTCACACTTCCCAAGGATTAAGTATATGGGAATTTGGAATGGTGAAATGCTTCTGTTAGTTATGAAAACGTAAGAGAGAAATTGCTTATAGTGGCTGCACCCTACCGGTGGCTCCTCACAAAGATCTGAACGTTGCAATGCTAACATCAAGCATTATGACCTCACTGAACCCTGATATCTTCACAGTGCTGAGAATAGGCCTTGGTGGCCTAACCTGGATTTCTGTATTCCCATGGTGTTTCCCCGTAGTGGAGCACGGAGCTAAATGACTGTACACATTTGTTGCTCCGTATTTCATTGTACGTTATATATAACGTGGAGAAGATGGCCCAGAATCCTGTATACTTCCGTCAAATGCTTTATTCAACCATCGTTTCTTGCCGGCGTAATTGTCTTGCTTTTGCAGCGTGAATAATATTGATAGACTTTGTTGAGTTGGTTTACTAGTATTTCTTAACAATTCATTGAGGTAGTACTAACTAAGAAAGGAATAATTTGTCTCATCTACTCCCTCTGATCTAAAATGTCTTGCACACTCTCCGTATCAGTAGTGCCAAAAACGCTCTTATATTATGGGACGGAGAGAGTATATGATGTTTAGTTAAAAACGTCTTATATTTTGGTACAAAGGTAGTATTAGTTTATAGAGGTAGTACAAATTAAGAGGGAATAACAGAGGTCCAAAAAGGGAAAAAAACTTACATAGGGTGTTAGCATTCTAACGTCGGTCCTCAAAACGGACATAGACGTTTCAAAATAGATGACTTAACTTTATACTAACTTTAGTATAAAATTGGATCATCTCGTGGATGCGTGAACGCCGGCTTAAAACGGACATAGTATTTATCTATGGATGTGTGATTCAGGAGTTGGCCATCCAACACTCCTAAATCTTCGCCCAGCATAGAAACAAACTCGAACAATGCAAACATAATTCATGCAATATGATTGGAATTCATGCAAATAGACATATAGGTTTAATATATTTGTCATAAACTAGACGATATTTGTTCGTTCAACTTCAACTAAAACGTAAAAAACCCTAAACTAACTTGTAGCGGACGGTGACCTATGCCTGGCCAGCGGCACCTCCTTGCCGGAGTGGTCCTTCTAGTGGCGGAAAGGCCCAAGGACGTGGCAGCCCTGCCCGACCATCGCCTGACGCTGAGAAGCCACTCCGCTTCCTCCTAGGCCGTGCGGAGGGCTTCCTTGGCCAACGCCGATCAGGAGCCCTGTCCTTGCCCCTGCCAGCGGCACGACAGCGGAGGTGTTTCGGAGCGACCAATCCTCCCAGATCTTAGCGACCGCTTCGTCGAGCTGGTAAGTGGAGAGAAGAGGATGTGGAGTGTGGTGTGGACGGCGCCTGAACCATGCATAAGTAGGCGTGGCCAGGTGAACAAACGGGCAGCCGACTTCAATGCGGCGCACCAGCCAAAGTAGGCTTCTCGGTCGCTGCATCGGCACTGAAGCGACGTCACCCACTCGTCCAGTCTCGTCGCTCTGACCGACATCAATGCCGTGTGGAGTGATGTACACTCTACAGTGGGTTGACCGACATGATTGCACGATGATTGCATCGCGGTGGTCGTATAAGACCCCATATGCAGTACTATTCTAAATATACTTTCAATCCATTTCTAGAATAGAAGCGCATATAGTACCGCAGAAACATATGACTTCATATCATGCACGCGCTGTCTTAGGTCGCGGACTTTACGAGCTGAATATCACAACTGTCAGGGTTTAAGATCCATACATTGTGCTGTTAGCTACGACACTTTGAGAGTTCGGAGAGGGACTGAACGCGTCTAGCTTCCTAGGTCATGATCGATAAGAGGGAGGAAGAACAGAAGGTGGAACACACAAGTACCCAGGTTCAGGCCACCTTGATGGTGTAATACCTTACTGCATTTGCTCTTTATTTCATACTGTGTTTGGATACAATGTGTGACTTGAGTTGCCTATCCCTCACTTTGTGAGTCCGTAGCCTTCCCCTATTTGTAGGGCATGTCGGGACCTCTCGCAGAGGCTCTCATTGGTTAAATATTACATTGGGTAGGCTGGCTCTAGCTTGTACCGACGGAGTATGGCCGTGTGCGCACATGCGTAGGCAAACCACCCTGTAGCCATTGTAGTTGACTTCACCCATACAGAGATCTTACCCGAGCTTGTGCGCGTGGACTAGTCATTTAGCCCCCATCCCTCTGCTGACATGGGCAGTAGTGATCAGGGTATGGGGCGTTTACGAACTAGTCTGAAATCAGGATCCTCTCTCTCCGGGCAGCACCACATCCCGGGAAGCCTTTGTAAAGCGATTCCCGGGAAAAGTTAGACCCTGTACTCAAAACCATTTCATGCATCTTGCGTCACAGTTCACCAGGCTGACTGGAGTCTTTTGGAGCTATGCCCTTGTCGGAGAATACCCATGGGTCCACAGTCGAGACCCAGCGCACCGTGCTAGCAATACCCTGGTTTTGCTTACACTGACAATAGCCCCTGGGCCCATCACCCGCGTTTGCCGTTGTCAGGCACGAGAAGGGAGACAGGGCCTAACTTTCCCTGGGTCTTGACGTGTGGTGGTTGGCTCCGCATGGTCGGTCTGGGTGTCAGTGACTTTTCTGCCATTTCATTTAGTAATATCTTGGTGGATGGTTTTGTCAGATGGAGGTAGCAGGGGCACCTTTAGGCTTTAATGCCTCCTCCTCGAGTTGAGGTAGCAACCTGCGCTTTGGGTAACTTTTGGTTGGGCGCTCGAGTCCGTATTCCTCGGCTGCCAGGACCTCAGTCCATCTATCAGTTAGCAGATCTTGATCAGCTTGAAGCTGCTACTTTTTCTTCAGGCTTTTTGCAGTGGCTATAAGCCGGCGTTTGAAGCGCTCCTGCTCGACGGGGTCCTTAGGCACGATGAATTCTTCGTCACCGAGGCTCACCTCGTCTTCGGAGAGGGGCATGTAATTATCATCCTCCGAGTCTCCATCCATTGCCTGTTTATCAAGGCTATCACGCCCATCCTCCTGTCCGGCTTGCTCGAAGCTTGGCTGGACGGGATTGTTTTCGTCTTTGGCACCATCCGGAGTGCTATTGTCTCTTGTGCCGGCATCGCTATTTTTGCTATGGCGAGGCTTAGAGCGGCGCCGATGATGCCGGTGCTTAGATTACTTCTCAAGGGGATTATCCCCCGTTGCCTCATCGCCATCGCCATCTGTGGGCGTGTCCACCATATATATATATATATATCATATGATGAGGTGGCTGTCCAGCGCCCTGTGGGCGGTGGTTCCTGTTCTTCTTCTGCATCGTCGTCCATACCATCGATGTCTTCGGAGTCGAAGTCGAGCATGTCGGTTAAGTCGTCGACAGTGGCTATTAAGTGGGTGGTGGGTGGGGAACGAATTTATTCATCGTCTGCTTCCCACTCAAGCCGGACATAGTTCGGCCAAGGGTCTCCTGATAGGGAGAGAGATTTCAGTGAATTTAGCACGTCACAAAAAGGTGAGTGCTGAAAGATATCCGCGGAGGTAAACTCCATGATCGGTGCCCAATCAGATTCAATAGGCACGGATGCACGTGGTTCGGAACCTATGATCAGAGACGAGTCTGAGGGTCCGACGACACATATCTCCTTGGAGGCGAGGTCTGTGTTCAGCTCTAGCGCCGATGAGTGTGCGGCCTCCATGGCGGGGTCCATCCACCCATCCTTGGATGGCATGATCTGCTCCGGATTAAAAGCCAGGGCAGCCCTAGGTGTGATTCCTGAACACCGTCCGATGGCAGATCTAAGTCATGCTCATCGTGACTGCTCGGCGCGCCTGCCATGGGCTCGAATCCGTCGAAGATCAAATCTCCGCATATGTCGGCAGTGTAGTTCAGGCTTCCAAACCTGACCTGATGACCAGGGCGTAGCTATCGATCTGCTCCAGACGTCCAAGCGAGTTGGCCCGCAATACGAAGCCGACGAATATGAAGATCTGTCCGGGGAGGAAAACCTCACCCTGAATCGCATCGTGGCAGATGATTGAAGGAGCCATCAAGCCTTATCGTGACGACACAGTGGAACTCTCAATGAAAGCACCAATGTCGGTGTCAAAACCGGCGGATCTCGGGTAGGGGGTCCCGATCTGTGCGTCTAAGGATAATGGTAACAGGAGGCGGGGGACACAATGTTCCCAGGTTCGGGCCCTCTCGATGGAGGTAATACCTTACTTCCTGCTTGATTGATCTTGATGATATGAGTATTACAAGAGTTGATCTACCATGAGATCGTAGAGGCTAAACCCTAGAGGCTAGCCTATGATTATGATTGTTGTTCTACGGACTAGACCCTCCAGTTTATATAGACACCGGAGGGGGCTAGGGTTACACAGAGTCGGTTACAGAGAAGGAGATCTACATATTCGAATTGCCAAGCTTGCCTTCCACGCAAAGGAGAGTCCCACCCGGACACGGGACGAAGTCTTCAATCTTGTATCTTCATAGTCCAACAGTTCGGCCAAAGTATATAGTCCGGCTGTCCGAGGACCCCCTAATCCAGGACTCCCTCACCTGGTCCTCTTCCCAAATATTGAGCGGGAAGGGAGCCAACAACGGCCATTTTGAAAGGGGACAACTAGTACAAGCTATCATGACTAAAGGTGGTCTTCGACTGCCAAAGGCACTGGCGATGCCGTCTTGGGCTCCACGGTGACGTCCATCCTGCCGTCCTGCTGGTCTTGGTCTCGTTGCACCAATATGGAAACCTTTGCTTGACGCCTTGGTACTCCGCACCTGTGCTTGCCCCCTTTGCACCAAAGAGGAAACGAGGACACTGCGCAGGCTGGCGCCCGCCTGGCGCCCGCCTGGCGCCCGCCTGGTCTTGATCGTCATGTCTTGCGTCACGAGCACCTCGCGAGGTACTCCTTGCCTTGATCTCTCCGCCTCCTCGCGAGCCTGCCTGGTGAGGCCGCCCCTGAGGAAGCCTTGCGTTGTTCGCCCCGCGAGGCTTGGCCCCTCGCGAGGGTCTTGAACTTAGGTTGATGAAGACGGGCCGTATTGGGCCACTACTGAGCCACGCTGCAGGCCACAGGCAGGCAAGTCTGGGGACCCCCGTTCCTAGAACACCGACAAAGGTGGTGCACGAGGCCAGTCAGGCTGCCTACAATGCCAGCTCTGCTATGCACGTTAATGTCAAGGTCAGTTGATTTCCGACTGATCTCTCAATTTGATTTTTGCCTTGCTATGATATGGTAGTCGCAGCTGCTGCTTTACTGTCCATAAGATGTCCCTGGATGAGCGTTCTGGAACCTTTATGTGCATCTATCATGAGTCTGCATTTTGCATCCAATCACCCACTGGGTGTTTTGACTTAGTGTTGAATAGCTCTTCTGCTTGAGTTGACCAAGTTGAGTCGAGTGTATCTATGAACCAGTGGGGGCACTTAAAGTGCACCCACTGTGTGTAGTCCCTGAGACCGCCGTTGGATATTTGATTCGACGGGGGTCTTTGTCTAATGTCACTTCATTGTTGTTTCACTCGGTTAAATAGCTTGATCCGAGTGGAATCCAGACCAGTGGGGGCACGCAGAGTGCACCCACTGGGTGTAGTCCCTGAGACCGCGTCGATTGCTGGCAGTCGACTGGGGTCTGAGAATCTCTCTCTCTGTTTTTTTGCATACTCATGCTGGGCAGACCATGCTGAGTGGAAAACTGGACCAGTGTGGGCATGCCAAGTGCACCCACTAGGTGTAGTCCCCAAGACTAGTGTTGAATGTTTGATTCAGCGGTAGTCTTAGAGCAATTTTCGATGTGATTGACCTTTGTTTCTGTTGACTGACATATCTTATTTGCTGACCGCAGAAATCTTGTGATCTTGGAGCCCAATTTGCTGAATTGGAGAGGAAGCAGATCAGCCTCAACCTCGACCTGGAGCTCGCCAAGAATAATCTCCAGAAGGCCCAGGAAGAAGCAGCTACCATGGGAGGTAATAATTCGTCGACTGTCCACCTTATGACTTTTTTCCTTTGAGTCCCTTGAACCGAGTGACTTCACTCGAACAGACGTGCATAGTGAAAACTGTCAACTCCAAGCTCGTCTGAAGAATGTTATTTCTTTAGAGAAAATGAAGCAGGCTCTGGAGAAGAAGGATCAAGACCTTGCCGCAGCTCAGAAGGAGGCGCCAGAGAAAACAACACTTGCTAATAAGAAGCTGGCCTCAGTCAATAAGTTGGAAGAGGAGAGCTCCAAGCTGAAGACTGCTGTTACTGAAGCGAACAAGGAGGTTGCGTGGCTGAAGAAGGACAAGGTTACCTTGACTGACAAGGTTGGAAATCTCATGCCGAAGAAGGCGAACTGGAGGCTTATCTGGGACGACTTGCTGAGAAACTGGTCCTAAAGCTTGAAGGTATTTCCTCTCATCCGACTGATTTGCCATTGTCGACTCATTATTTAACTGTAGACTCACCGCTTTTCCGACTGTGCAGAACTCTGTCAAGACTTTGAAGCGGAGACTGGGCGGATCGAGACAGGTCTTGACCCCATAAACTCTCCTATCAAAGATGACGCCATGATGAACGTGCTACGATTGGAGTCTCGTCTGGACAGTGCTATGAATTATCTTGCTCGTCTGAAGGTGGCGATGTCGCGGATTGACACTGAACTCTGGCCTTGAGTGGAACTGCAGAATGATCTCGAGTCTCTGATGACTCGATTGAATGAAATCCCTGGTCGAGTGCAAGAGTGGAAGAAGTCGTCTGCCCGCTGTGGTGCCGTTGTTGCTCTATCGTTGGTCCGAGTCCACTGCAAGGATGTCAGAGAAGACAAGCTGGCGACTCTCAAGGTTGCCAACACCAAGAAGCTCAACTTCCAGTCCTTCATGGACACCTTCATCGACGCTGCTACTCGTCTCGCAGACAGCATTGACCTCGACAGCTTCGTCGAGCCAGCAAGTCCTCCTCCCGCCGAGTGAACAAACATTATACCCCACCTTTATTTGCCTCGGAATGCTGAGTGGTTTTGTCACCATTAAAGTCTTTTAGGGCTGATGCTTGAGTACTTCTGCCTGCTGTGGTTCTGAACTTTTGCGGGATTTATCTGAACTTGGGTTTCTTTGAATATGATGGCTTTGCCTTTATCGCTTTCGGATGTTTTTTTGATTCTGAGTGGAACTTGACCTTTGCACTCCTCGTCGAGTGGCTCTGACGATGTGATCGATCGACACCTCGTCATCCTTACGGATCGGGATGGAGTGTACATTGTACTTGTGACGCAGCTCTGTCGATGTGTCCAGTCAACACCTCGTCGTCCTTGCGGATCGTGATGGAGCATACGTTGTACTTGTGGCGTAGCTCAGAGGATCTTTCCGACTTAGGCGAGTACAGGGTCGCGGCTAAGCCCCCGAGTGGGAGGGTTTCTCTCCACTCGGAGTGTTTTTTAACTTAGGCGAGTACGGGGTCGCAGCTAAGCCCCCGAGTGGGAGTATTGCTCTCCACTCGGAGTGTTTTTTAACTTAGGTGAGTACGGGGTCGCAGCTAAGCCCCCGAGTGGGAGGATTGCTCTCCACTCGGAGTGTTTTTTAACTTAGGCGAGTACGGGGTCGTAGCTAAGCCACCGAGTGGGAGGATTTCTCTCCACCCGGAGTGTTTTTTAACTTAGGCGAGTACGGGGTCGCAGCTAAGCCCCCGAGTGGGATGATTGCTCTCCACTCGGAATGTTTTCCAACTTAGGCGGGTACGGGGTTGCAGCTAAGCCCCCGAGTGGGACGATTTCTCTCCACTCGGAATGTTTTTTAACTTAGGCGAATCAGGTTCGTGGCTAAGCCCCCGAGTGGGAGGATTGCTCTCCACTCGGAGTGTTTTTTTTAACTTAGGTGAGTACGGGGTCGCAGCTAAGCCCCCGAGTGGGAGGATTGCTCTCCACTCGAAGTGTTTTTTAACTTAGGCGAGTACGGGGTCGCGGCTAAGCCCCCGAGTAGGAGGATTGCTCTCCACTCGGAATGTTTTTCAACTTAGGCGAGTACGGGGTCGCAGCTAAGCCCCCGAGTGGGACGATTGCTCTCCACTCGGAATGTTTTTTAACTTAGGCGAATCAGGTTCGCGGCTAAGCCACCGAGTGGGAGGATTGCTCTCCACTGGGAATGTTTTTTTTAACTTAGGCGAGTATGGGGTCGCAGCTAAGCTCCCGAGTGGGAGGATTGCTCTCCACTTGGAGTGTTTTTTAACTTAGGCGAGTACGGGGTCGCAGCTAAGCCCCTGAGTGGGAGGATTGCTCTCCACTCGGAGTGTTTTTTAACTTAGGCGAGTACGGGGGCACAGCTAAGCCCCCGGGTGGGAGGATTTCTCTCCACTCGGAATGTTTTTTTAACTTAGGCGAGTACGGGGTTGCAGCTAAGCCCCCGAGTGGGAGGATTTCTCTCCACTTAGAATGTTTTTAACTTAGGCGAGTACAGGGTCACAGCTAAGTCCCCAGGTGGGAGGATTGCTCTCCACTCGAAGTGATTTTTAACTTAGACGAATCAGGTTCGCGACTAAGCCACCCACTGGGGGATTCGAACACAAATGATTACGGGAAATCAATCATTAAGATACTGCAAAAATCTTGTCTTTGGTAAGAAAACTGAAGGACTCTTATTACAACTCGTCGATCTGAGCGGTTTAGGTATAGAAAGGGTGAAGCAGTTCTGCGTTGCACACGTGTGGCTCGTCCATTTTCTTTGCTACGTTGTAGATGTGGTACGCTCCATTGTTAAGCACCTTGGTGATGATGAAGGGACCTTCCTAGGCCGTCCAAGGTTGTGAGGCCGTTTCTGATCCACTCGGAGCACAAGGTCTCCTTCTTGGAACGCTCGACCTCTGACATTACGGGCATGGAATTGACGCAGATCTTGCTGATAGATGGTTGACCGGATCAGAGCCATCTCACGTTCCTCTTCCAGGAGGTCAACTGCGTCTTGGCGTGCCTATTTTGCTTTAGCCTTTGAGAAGAGTTCCACTCGGGGAGCATTATGCAGCAAGTCACTCGGAAGCACAGCCTTGGCGCCGTACACCAAGAAGAAAGGGGTTCGGTCAGTCGACCGGTACAGCATTGTTCTTAGTCCCCATAGGACGGATGGTAACTCAGTCACCCAAGCTCCGGAAGCGTGCTTGAGGTCACGCATCAGTCGGGGTTTCATCCCTTGAAGGATCAAACCATTCGCCCTTTCTGCTTGGCCATTTGACTACGGGTGTGCAATGGACGCGTAGTCGACCCGAGTGCCTTGGGAAGCACAGAACGCCTTAAACTCATCGGATTCAAAATTGGAGCCGTTATCTGTGATAATGCTGTGAGGGACTCCATATCTGAATATCAACTCCCTGATGAAGCTGACTATAGTGCTTGAGTCAAGGTTTTTGATAGGCTTGGCTTCAATCCATTTGGTGAACTTGTCGACTGCCACGAGAAGATGAGTGAAACCACTTCTGCCAGTCTTGAAGGGTCCAACCATATCCAACCCCCAGACTGCAAATGGATAGACGAGTGGAATAGTCTTCAAGGCAAACACATGCTTATGAGACATGCTGGAGTAGAACTGACGACCTGCACACTTGTCGACTATATCCTATGCCATCTCATTTGCACGAGGCCAATATAATCCCGCTTGGTATGCTTTGGCCACGATGGTCCGAGAGGACGCATGGTGACCACAGGTCCCTGAGTGGATATTGTTTAGGATCATTCAAACTTCTTCTAGGGTGATGCAGCGTTGAGCCACTCCAGTGACACTTTCTCTATAAAGCCGCCCTTTTATCACCATGAAAGCTTTTGATCGATGGACTATCTGGTGGGCCTCATCCTCATCTTCTCGGAGTTCCCGCCTGAGCAGGTACGTGATGTACGACACCGTCCAATCGGGCGTGATCACTAAGACTTCCATGATCTGGACCACAGCTGGGACTTCAATCTCAGTCGGATTGGTTGAACTTATCGGTTGCGGGGGCTCTTCCTTGAAGGTATCTTCTTGTACTGATGGGGTGTGGAGATGCTCCAAGAACACATTCCTGGGGATAGGCTTCCGAGTGGAACCTATCTGATGTAGGGTAGAACCCTCGAGGCCGATCTTTCACGTTTGGAGCGGATCCCTACGAAGAACATGAAGAACACGAGGAGGGGAACGAGGGAAAAACACTCAACCAACAAGAATAAAAGTCACACATGTGCTAGATCATCGAAACACAAGAGGGTACAAAATCCAAATCCAACAAAGGATGATACATAGGGTAACCGGTTCTTCTCCGTGAGGAGGTCTTGAAGAGGGTCTTCTCTGAAAAGAGGTCTTGAATCCAACAAGGATCTTCTCTGAAGAGGTGTCGGCCCCTCACGATGGAGTAGATCCGGGTGGATGAGCAAGGCTATCTCAAAATATGAGCTATCACAATGTTAAGTCTAGAAGAGAGGAGGAGGAGACCTTTATATAGGCTAGGGCGGCGAAGGGGTACATGGGCCTCAGCCCAACACGCGCATGCAGGCGGGGTCCGGATGATCCGGGTGGGGAGCCGGATGATCCGGGCTCTGTCCGGATTATCCGGGTGGAGGCCCGGATGAGCTGGTGGCGCAGGCGGTGGCGGCGTAGGCTCGGATGTCTGGACGAGGGTCCGGATGTCCGGCTGGTGTCCGGATGATTCGGGACGTCGTCCGGATGGTCCAGCTTCGGGGTCCAGCTTTGGGTGTCTTTGGGCGAATTAGCCGGATCGTTCGGACCAGGGTCCGGATCGTTCGGGCTCTATCCGGATCGTCTGGGCCCACGTCCGGATCGTCCGGCCAGCCTGGGACTTGGCTGTTTTCCTCTCCGTCTTCACGCATGTCTTCCGCTTCCGGTTCTCCTTGCTTCCTAGCTTCTCCATGGCTAATTCCTTGGTACCTGAGGATGCAATGCGTCTCTGATTGAGGTAGTAACCATGTCTTGTGTGATTCGAAAGGGAGTTGTGAGAGGAGTGATGTCAGCTCGGTTTCGAGAGCTCTTGCACGTGCTCTAGTCATAGGTCCAAGTGGTGTTGTAGGAGATGTAGATGTGTCCATGGGGATGATTGTGGGATGCTCCACATCATCTCCCCCCTTGTGAAAGATCCGACCTCAGATCGAAATCTTCATCACCATGGTATGGCGAGAGGTCTTTGATGTTGAAGATGTCGCTCACATTGTACTTGTCGCTTGGGAGGTCGATCTTGTAAGCGTTGCTGTTGTAGCGTGCTAGCACCTTGAAGGGTCCATCGGCTTGAGGTAGAAGTTTGGACTTGCGTTTGTTGGGGGAGCGGTCCTTGCGAAGGTGTAGCCACACGAGATCTCCAGTGTTGAATATCATTGGTTGCTTGTTGATGTTGAGCTTGGTCGCGAGTCGTTGTACTTGGCGCTCAATGGTGTGCCTTGTATCTTTGTGCATCTTCTTGAGGTAGCTTGCTCGTGCACTCGCATCGAGGTTGGTGCACTCTTGTAGTGGAAGAGGTAGAATGTCCAATGGGGATAACGGGTTGAAGCCGTAGCGACCTCAAAGGGGGACTTGCCGGTAGTCGAATGTCTTGCGCGGTTGTAGGCGTACTCAGCGATGGGTAGATACTCCTCCCACTCCTTGATGTTCATCTTGATCAACACGCGAAGTAGAGTGGTGAGTGTATGGTTCGTCACCTCTGTTTGGCCGTCGGTTTGAGGATGGTATGCCGAGGAGAACAAGAGCTTGATTCCGAGCTTGGCGCATAGCATCTTCCAAAAGTAACTCAAGAACTTGACGTCGCGGTCCGAGACGATTGTCTTTGGTACTCCATGGAGTCGCAATATTTCCCTACAAAAGAGATTGGCAACATGTGAAGCATCGTCTATCTTGTTGCATGGGATGAAATGTGCCATCTTAGAAAATTGGTCCACAACAACAAACACGGAATCCTTTCCATTTTGAGTTCTAGGCAAGCCAAGTACAAAATCCATGCTAATGTCTTCCCAAGGTTGATAGGGAATAGGAAGAGGCATGTAAAGACCATGAGATGGAGCTTTAGACTTAGCTTTGCGACATGTAGAGCATTGGTTGGTGAAGTGTGAGACATCGCGGAACATCTTGTGCCAAAAGTAGTTCTTGGAGAGCGTGGCGTATGTCTTGTCGCGTCCAAAGTGTCCCATGAGTCCACCTCCATGAGCCTCTTGCAAAAGGAGCAAACGAAGAGAAGACTCAGGAATGCAAAGTTTGTTAGCTCTCATAACATAATCATCCTTGATATAATATAGTTCCCAAGATGTATGCGTCAAACACTTAGCATAAGGAGTAGCAAAGGAAGGATCATTCGCATACAAGTCTTTTATGTGCTCAAAGCCAATAACATTCAACTCAAGTTTAGTGACAAGCGTGCATATGCGTGAAAGGGCATCCACAACTACATTTCCCTTACCCTTAATGTACTTGATCACATAGGGAAAAGATTCAATAAATTCACTCCATTTGGCATGACGCTTGTTCAACTTAGTTTGACCTTTCAAGTACTTAAGCGTTTCATGATCGGTATGTATGACAAACTCATGAGGTCTAAGATAATGTGATGAGGACATCAATACCATTGTTACACCCACAGCCCCTACTGCTACATATACCGGACCAATTACTAGAGCTCGCGCACGGCAATTAAATTATCAGGTACTTTCGTTTCTTGGTAATGATTCTAATGTTCATGAGAACATGATGCTACCTAAATTGGAAACATTTGTTTTGCTTACAAATGAAGGGCCTAGCTTGGAGAAGGATGAACATTGGAGCAAGAACAAACATGGAGATGATGTCATGCGCAAGGGGAACAGGAACGGAGTTACAAGTGATGATTTCAGGACTTTGAAGCCACCATAATGGGTGCATGAAGCGTTGGATGAAATATACAAGATGCCACTTCATAAATTTCGTCCCGAGGCAATTCTAGGTGTCGTGTCACCTTATTATTGGGCCAGGCCCATGTAATTTCAAAATACATAAGTATAGGCTATCTTTAGAGTCCGTATGTGTGGGGAAACAAGAGATAGGGTTCATTTTGGACCTCTCCACCAAGGGCCACGAAATCCCCCCTCTTCCTCCATATATACAGCCCTTAGGGCACCATTTAGACTTTGGGTTTTGTTTAGATTCAAGTTCTCCATAGCTGCAACTTTGCGTACTTCGTTTGTGTTCGACGACCAGACAAAGACGTTACAGAACCCCACCTTGATCAATAAAGCTTTCCTCTTATATTCGCAATATCCAGATTGCAATCTTAGTTTCTTGCTTGTTCTTCGTTTGTTTGCAGGAAACAAACCTTCGTGGTCAGGTTGATCGTGCTCCGGCGTGGTCAATAACCTCTCGGAGTTGGTTTAGCGATTGCTAAGGCGCGACGTCCTCGCACGTTCGTAGTTGGATCATCAAAGTCGACTTCCTCCAAAACGATAGCCATCATCTCATCGAAAGACGGGACACCTTAGCCTCTACCAAGTGGTATCAGATTTTGAGGTTGCTCGGTGAGATTTAAAGTTTTTTTAGTGAGATTGAGTCTTTTCTTCATACCTATAGTCCACGAAAAAGCCACAAAAAAATTAGGGTTATTTCATCCTATCCGAACCAATTTGAGCCTTTGCACAATCTCTTCTGTATTTGCTTTGTTGAATTTGCGGTTGCATCATCGTGTCAAGTTGCTGGTCTTAGCGTCTAATTTCCCTTAGAGTTTCGAGTTCTGTTCACAAGTTGTCACGCCGCCGCCGCACCATCGTCATCACTCCTGCCATCTACCACCACCACTTTGAGTCCATATCCATATACCACCACCAATCCGTATCCATATACCACCACCGATCTGTATCCATATACCACCACCGCTACCATATACCACCACCGCTACCATATCCTACCACCATATATCCACCACCAGTCTGAGTTACTTTCATATTAGGTTTGTTTTCGAGATCCGTCTAATTTCCGATTCGTGTTTCCTTGCCTGAGTAGGTTTCGAAAAAAAAAGTCTGGAGACCCCCGGGCAGTTTTTAGGCCAAAATTTTTGCAGGCAAAAATATTTTTTCCCTATCCTTATTTTAGGTTTTTCTGAGTCTTTTGAGCCACGTGCCATCATAGTGATTTTTTGTTGCACTTTTTCGTCGTCCCTGCCCTGATTTCCGAAGAAAAGTCAAAAAAAATTCGTGCATATCCTATCAGTTTGACCTGGGAAGAGTTTTGAGACACTCGCCATTATAGTGATTTTTCGCAAAAAAAGAGGAGCGCAAAAAAAAAGAGGAGCGCAAAAAGAAAAACAGAGCGAAAAAAATCCAGTGTGTGCTTTTCCATTGTTTACATGCAGCGTCGTGATTTTGTTAGTGTTCTAGGCTCACGTCTCTAGCACGGTCTAGCCTAGGACCAGCACAGTATCGTCGTTGAGCGTTTATTCAACTTTGCATATCTGAATTGATTATTGCTGACCCTTTTGCTACCATATTATAAGCCTTCCCAGCTCCACATAAATCTACGTCGTGCGTTTGACTCTCCCTGGTAATCGCTCTATCCAAGCTTTGAGAGTTTTGACTACAACGGTTGCCGATCACCGCCTGCTTATGGGTAAGAACTGGTAAGAATTTGAGTTTTGCTTGACGGAATTGTGACACCCACCACCACCACTTGTTAGTAGTCTGTAGGATCCTATTCTTGTGTGTTTTTATTGCTGCTAACCATGCCAGGATCACAAGCCGACGAGATTGACTGGGAGAACTTAACGAACAAGGAGCTTCATGATAAGTTTCAACAAATGATGACTGAACAGGTGCAAGATGTGCTGAACAATTTTGAAGAGGCCATGGAGAAGATCACTGGCCTTGAGAAGACGTTCGAAACAAAGATCGATAACAGATTTAATGAACTGCTTGCGCGTCTTCCACCGGCTGCACGTGCTGCACCTCTGCAACAACAACAACAACTACTACCTCCACGTCGCGAAACAGCCCTCCGCCGAGCGAGCCGTGTCCTTCTTCAGCCTGGCCAAACTGTTGGTGCTGCTGTTGATACTTCTGTGGCTCTTGCTGCTGATGCAGAGGATGATTATGCGGAGATTACGAGGATGAGGTTGATCAAAATCAGAACTACGTGCAACCACCAGCACCACAACCACCAGGTCGTCCACATGCAAATAATCACAATGGTAGGGCTCTCCCTCAGGTACGAGATCATGACCATCTTCCTAAACTTAAATTGAATATTCCACCATTTGAGGGTAGATATGTTCCTGATATATATCATACTTGGGAGTTAGAAACTGAACAATGATTTACATGTTTACAATATCCCGAGGAGAGACGTGTTCCTGCTGCTGTTTGTGCTTTCACTAGCTTTGCATGTGTTGGGTGGTTTGAACATTGTAGATTATATCCTATTCCAGCTACTTGGGCTGCTTTGAAAACTGCTATGCGTACTCGTTGGGTTCCACCATATTATCAACGTGAATTGCTTCAAAAATTGCAGCGTTTAAGACAAGGGAAAAAGAAGAATATTATCAGGAATTACAAACTGGCATGATTAGATGTGGTATTGTCGAGGAGAATGAAGCTATGCTTGCACATTTTATGGGTGGATTAAATAGAGAGATTCAGACCATTCTAGAGTATAAGGAGTATACTAATATCACTCGTTTATTCCATCTTGCTTGTAAAGCTGAACGTGAAGTGCAGGATCGACAAGCATTGGCGCGAACTAACTTTTCTGTAGGTCGACCTTCATCATGGACACCGTGTGCATCTTCTACTTCCATTGCACCAGCACCTCCATCAGGTGCCACCTCCAGCCGTGATAGAAGAAAGCAGACACAACCACCACTATCTGCCAAGAACGCACCTGCCAGGCCTGCACAGAGCTCTTCTTCTTCCATGGCATCAACAAGGCACACAAGTGATATTATTTGTCGTCGTTGTAAGGGAAGAAGACATTATGTGCGAGAACGCAAATCTCAGTGTGTGATGATTGCTACTGAGGATGGTGGGTATGAGTCCGCTAGTGACTATGATGAGGAGACTTTGGCGCTTATTACAAGTGAAGAACACGGTGGAGCTGATTCGGATCATGAGATGCAATACATGGCTCCTGAAGACGCTGACAGGTATGAATGTTTAGTTGCTCAACGTGTTTTGAGTGTGCAGGTCACACAAGCTGAGCAAAATTTGAGGCACAATTTGTTCCATACAAAGGGAGTTGTGAAGGAACGTTCTATGCGCGTCATCATAGACGGAGGGAGCTGCAACAACTTGGCTAGCATGGAGATGGTGGAGAAGCTATCTCTTACCACAAGACCACATCCACATCCTTACTACATCCAATGGTTCAACAACATCGGCAAGGTTAAGGTAACACGTACTGTTCGTGTGCATTTTAATATCTCTACATATGCTGATTATGTTGATTGTGATGTGGTACCTATGCAAGCATGTTCCTTATTACTTGGTCGACCATGGCAATTTGATAAAAATTCTGTACACCATGGTAGAAACAATCAGTATATTCTTGTTCATAAGGATAAAAATATTACTTTGCTTCCTATGAATCCTGATTCCATTTTGAAAGATGGTATTAATAGAGCTAATAAAGCAAAACAGGAGAAAAATAAGAGTGAAAATCAGATTGTGGCAAAAGAATTTGAGCAACAAATGAAGCCTAATAGTAAACCATCTAGTGTTGCTTCTGAAATTAAATTGACAAGTGCATGTTTACTTGCCACTAAATCTGATATTGATGATCTAGATTTCAGCAAATCTGTTTGCTATGCTTTTGTTTGCAAAGAAGCATTATTTTCATTTGAGGACGTGCCTTCCTCTTTGCCTCCTGCTGTCACTAACATTTTGCAGGAGTTCGCTGACGTCTTTCCACAAGACGTGCCACCGGGATTACCGCCTATTCGAGGGATTGAGCATCAGATTGACTTAATTCCCGGTGCTTCACTGCCAAATCGTGCGCCGTACCGTACCAATACAGAGGAGATGAAGGAGATTATGCGTCAAGTACAGGAGCTTCTCGACAAAGGTTATATACGTGAATCCCTTAGTCCTTGTGCTGTTCCTATTATTCTAGTGCCAAAAAAGGATGGTACATCGCGTATGTGTGTTGATTGTAGAGGCATTAATAATATTACTATTCGTTATCGTCATCCTATTCCTAGGCTAGATGATATGCTTGATGAATTGAGTGGCTCTACAATATTCTCCAAAGTTGATTTGCTTAGTGGATACCATCAAATTCATATGAAATTGGGAGATGAATGGAAAACATCATTTAAAACTAAGTTTGGATTATATGAGTGGTTAGTCATGCCTTTTGGGTTAACTAATGCACCTAGTACTTTCATGAGATTAATGAACGAAGTTTTACGTGCTTTCATTGGACGATTTGTGGTAGTTTACTTTGATGACATATTGATTTATAGCAGATCTTTGGAAGAACATTTGGAACATTTACATGCTGTTTTTATTGCTCTACGTGATGCATGTTTGTTTGGTAACCTTGGGAAGTGCACCTATTGCACCGACCAAGTATCTTTTCTTGGCTATGTTGTTACTCCATAGGGAATTGAAGTTGATAAAGCCAAGACTAAAGCTATTGAGAGTTGGCCACAGCTCAAAATGGTCACACAAGTGAGGAGTTTTCTTGGGTTGAATTCATTGAGACTTTCCCTGATGTCATTAAACACAAGAAGGGAAAAGAAAATGTTATTGCTGATGCATTGTCTCGTCTCTATACTATGCTTTCACAACTTGACTTCAAAATATTTGGTTTGGAGACCATCAAAGATCAATATGTGCATGATGCTGATTTTAAAGATGTAATGCAGAATTGTAAAGAAGGAACAATGTGGAACAAGTTCGTCGTTAATGATGGATTTGTGTTCCATGCTAACAAGCTATGCATTTGAGCTAGCTCCGTTCGTCTTTTGTTGTTGCTGGAGGCGCATGGAGGTGGATTAATGGGACACTTTAGCGTGAAGAAGATGGAGGACGTACTTGCCACACATTTCTTTTGGCCAAAGATGAGACGGGGTGTTGAGCGTTTTATTGCTCGCTGCACTACATGTCAAAAAGCTAAGTCACGACTCAATCCTCATGGTTTATATATGCCTTTGCCTGTACCTAGTGTTCCTTGGGAGGATATATCTACGGACTTTGTTTTAGGTTTACCTCGAACAAAGAAGGGGAGGGATAGCATATTTGTTGTCGTGGATAGATTCTCGAAAATGGCACACTTTATACCATGTCATAAAAGCGATGATGCTGTTAATGTTATTGATTTGTTCTTTCATGAAATTATTCGCTTGCATGGTGTGCCAAATACTATTGTTTCAGATCATGATACTAAATTTCTTAGCCACTTTTGGAGATGTTTATGGGCTAAGTTGGGGACTAAACTGCTTTTTAGTACTACTTGTCACCCCCAAACTGATGGACAAACTGAAGTAGTCAATAGAACATTGTCTACTATGCTTAGGGCTGTTTTGAAGAATAATAAGAAAATGTGGGAAGAATGCTTGCCTCATATTGAATTTGCTTATAATCGTTCATTGCATTCTACTACTAAGATGTGCCCTTTTGAAATTGTGTATGGTTTCCTACCTCGTGCACCTATTGATTTGTTGCCTCTTCCATCTTCGGAGAAGGTTAATTTTGATGCTAAACAACGTGCTGAATTGATTTAAAAAAATGCATGAGTTAACTAAGGAAAACATTGAGCGTATGACTGCTAAATATAAACTTGCTGGAGATAAGGGTAGAAAACATGTTTTGTTTGCATCTGGAGATCTTGTTTGGTTACATTTGCGTAAGGATAGATTTCCTGATTTGCACAAATCAAAGCTAATGCCTCGTGCTGATGGTCCTTTTAAGGCGTTGGAGAAAATAAATGATAATGCATATAAACTCGAGCTGCCTGCAGATTTTGGGGTTAGTCCCACTTTTAACATTGCAGATTTGAAGCCTTATTTGGGTGAGGAAGATGAGCTTCCGTCAAGGATGACTTCATTTCAAGAAGGGAGGATGATGAGGACATCAATACCATTGTTACACCCACAGCCCCTACTGCTACATATACTGGACCAATTACTAGAGCTCGCGCACGCCAATTAAATTATCAGGTACTTTCGTTTCTTGGTAATGATTCTAATGTTCATGAGAATATGATGATGCCTAAATTGGATACATTTTTTTTGCTTACAAATGAAGGGCCTAGCTTGGAGAAGGATGAACATTGGAGCAAGAACAAGCATGGAGATGATGGCATGTGCAAGGGGAACAAGAACGGAGTTACTAGTGATAATTTCAGGACTTTGAAGCCACCATAATGGGTGCATGAAACATTGGACAAAATATACAAGATGCCCCTTCATAAATTTCGTCCCGAGGCTATTCTAGGTGCTGTGTCACCTTATTATTGGGCCAGGCCCATGTAATTTCAAAATACATAATTATAGGCTATCTTTAGAGTCCGTATGTGTGGGGAAACAAGAGATAGGGTTGATTTCGGACCCCTCCACCAAGGGCCACGAAATCCCCCCCTCTTCCTCCATATATACAGCCCTTAGGGCACCGTTTAGACTTTGGGTTTTGTTTAGATTAAAGTTTGCCTTAGCTGCAACTTCGCGTACTTCGTTTGTGTTCAAAGACCAGACAAAGGCATTACAGAACCCCACCTTGATCAATAAAGCTTTCCTTTTATATTCGCAATATCTAGATTGCAATCTTAGTTTGTTGATTGTTCTTCGTTTGCCTGCAGGAAACACACCTTCATGGTCAGGTTGATCGTGCTCTGGCGTGGTCAATAACCTCTCGGAGTTGGTTTAGCGATTGCTAAGGCGCGACGTCCTCGCACGTTCGTAGTCGGATCGTCAAAGGCGACTTCCTCCAAAACGATAGCCACCATCTCATCGAAAGGCGGGACACCTTAGCCTCTATCATAATGTTCCCAAACATGTAGCACACGCACTAAAGCATACAATTCTTTGTCATAGATGGGATAGTTAAGTTGAGCACCAGAGAGTTTCTCACTAAAATATGCAATGGCTCATTTTTCTTGCGTCAAAACTCTGCCAATTTCGGTACCACTTGCATCACAATGAACCTCAAAAGTTTTGTCGAAGTTGGGTAAAGCAAGAATCAGAGCATGATTAAGCAAAGATTTGAGCTCATCAAAAGTGGTGGATTGCAAAGGTCCCCAAACAAAAGGAGCATTTTTCTTACTCAAAGCATGCAAAGGTGCAGCGATGGTGCTAAAGTCTTTCACAAAGCGACGATAGAAACCCGCAAGGCCAAGAAAGCTACGCACTTGTTGCAAATTGGTGGGTTGGGGCCAAGTTTTAATTGCTTCAATTTTAGATTCATCAACATGGACACCCTTGGAAGAAACAACGAAACCCAAGAAAACAAACTTGTCAACACCAAATGTGCACTTTTTCATGTTGGCATAAAGACGTTCCTTGCGAAGAGTTTGCAAAACAGCCCTAATATGCTTTAGATGCTCTTTCATGGATTTGCTAAAAACAAGAATGTCATCAAAATAAACCACAACAAACACTCCGATGTAAGGACGAAGCACAAAATGCATAAGACGCATGAAAGTACCGGGAGCTTCTGGTAAACCCATAGGCATAACAAACCTCTTGTACAAAGCAAATTTTATTTTGAAAGCGGTTTTCCATTCATCACCTTCTTGTATGCAGATTTAATAATAGCCACTTTTAAGATCGATTTTTGAGAAAATGGTGGCAACGCTAAGTTCATCAAGCATATCATCTAAGCGAGGAATGGGATGCCTATAATGAACGTTAATAGCATTGATAGGTCTACAATCCAAGCACATGCGAAAACTACCGTCTTACTTGGGCATAAGTATAACCGGAACGACACAAGGGCTTAAGCTTTCACGTACATGTCCGTTGTCGATGAGTTGTTGTACTTGCCGTTGGATCTCCTTAGTTTCTTTGGGGTTGACGCGGTATGGAGCTTTGTTAGGTAGAGGTGCTCCGGGGTTGAGGTCGATTCGGTGCTCAATGCCTCGTAGTGGAGGTAGACCCGGAGGTAGCTCATCGGGAAAACATCTTGGAATTCCTGCAAAAGAGAAGATAACACTAAAGGTAGATCATGAGAGGTGTTAGTTTTTGGTTCCCAATCCTTGCACACAAGGACAAAGTGCATAACACTCGATGGGTTCTCACACACTTCTCTCATCTCACTTTTGGTGGCAAATAGGACGAAGTTTGTCTTGTCACTCATCGTGGAGGCACTCGGTCTTGGCTTGTGGCTCTGACTCTCTTTTGGGTGGATCACTTTGTCACTCTTTTCTCCATGATGGTTGGCTTGCTTGTCGGCGATCACTTGACTAGGAGACATAGGTCATAGCACATATTCCTTCCCTTTCATCTTGAAGCTATAGTGATTGGTACGCCCGTTGTGGATGGCGCTGGGGTCAAATTGCCATGGTCGACCAAGAAGGAGGTGGCAAATGGACATCAGGACGACATCACACTCCAAAGTGTCTTCATATGCTCCAATTTTGAAGGAAACCTTGACCGTATGTTCAACCTTTATAGTGCCGGAATCGCTTAGCCATTGGACTTTGAAGGGGTGCGGGTGCTTCATCTTGACCAATTCTAGCTTGGAGCATAGTTCTTCACTTGCCAAGTTGTGACAACTACCTCCATCGATGATGACCTTGATAGATCTTCCATTGATGTCGACCTTTGTGTGAAAGATGTGGCATCTTTGGTCTTCGTCTTGTTGATGTTGAAGAGTCTATACTTTGGAGACAACAAGAGCGGGGCTCGGATCCTCATCACAAAATACTTGATCATCTTCATCCTTGTTCACGCGCCGGTGCGTGGCCAGTTGCTCAAGGGCCTCCATTTCCTCTTCACTCATGGATTCATAAGTTCCATCATCGTTGAGGATCATGGTGCGCTTGTTTGTACATTGGAAGGACTTGTGGCCTCAGCCGCCGCAAGTGAAACAATTGAAGGAGCTTGTCTTGACGGTCTCATCGGTTGGAGTAGATGATGAAGCGAGCGGCTTGAAGTTGGTTGTAGTAGGAGGAGGACGACTTGAGGTTGTCTAAGTTTTCTTGTAACTTGACTTGTCGTCGTTGCTTGTAGATGGCTTGGTTGAGGTAGAAGTTGTTTGAGTCGTTGAAGCTTGGTTGTTGGAGAAGCCGTAGGTCTTGGATGAGTACTTAGCGTACTTGAAGTCATCTTGTACTTGATGTTCCGCTTTGGTAGCTTGATGCACGAGCTCAATGAGGTTGGAGTAGGGTTGGAAGTCGGCAATCTTCTTGATTGGATGATTGAGGCCATTCAAGAAGCGTGCCATAGTTTGCTCATCATCTTCCGTGACATTGGCTCGTATCATGGCTATCTCCATTTCCTTGTAGTACTCTTCAACACTCTTTGTTCCTTGCTTTAGTAGTTGGAGCTTCTTCAAGAGATCGCGGTTGTAGTAGGTGGGCACAAAACGTGCTCGCATGACATCTTTCATTTGAGCCCAAGTGGTGATTGGTGGTTCACCTCTTTCTTCTCGGCGCTCAAGGACTTGTTCCCACCATATGAGCACATAATCTTGGAACTCAAGGGATGCCATAGTGATCTTCTTCTCTTCCTCATAGTTGTGCAAACGAAAGATTTTGTCGACCTTCAATGCCCATGATAGGTACTCTTCGGGATCATTGCTTCCATTGAACTTGGGCATGGTGAACTTTAGCTTGCCATAGTGTTGCTCTTCATTGTGTTGTTGTCGAGGGTGATGATGACGCCCTTGATGTGGAGGATGATCAACCTCATGTTTCTCTTGGCGTGGAGGATTTCCATAGTCAACTTGCTCTTGTTGAACTTGAGGTTGTGGAGGAGCTTGTCGAGCTTGAGGAGGAGGGCGAGGAACTTGACGTTGCACTCTTGGTTGGTAGTTCCGCTCTTGGATTTCTTCTCGAAGTGCTTCCTCTTGATTGCGCCTATCGCGGTTGCATTTGGCAATGACTCGACTTGATTCTTGAAGGGCATGTTGCGCCTCAAGAGCTTGGGCTTCATGTTGTTGTTGTTGACGACGTTGAGCCTCGGCGTCTTTTTCATCTTGATGTTGACACGCTCGTTCTTCCTCTTGGGTACGTTGACATTGTCGTTCTTGAGCTTGTTCAAAAGGATCAAGGTGTGGTTGAGGACGATTGTGACGCCCGGGTAATTAAGCTACAGTAATCCCCACTAATGATGCCACGTCACCTTTGTCACTGTAGTTAATCTCGGGTTAGTTCAAAAACCGGTTCGAATTTCAAATACAAAATCGAGCAAACAATAAAAGTTTTCAAATATTAAAATTTAAATGTTCGGAGTGAACCAAATAATACATAGGTAATTATGGAGGTGAAACCACATTTTTATAAAATGTTTAAATGCTCAAAGGAAAATAAAACAGCAGCAAAAGAAATTAATTAAATGCCTTTTGTGTTTTGTAAAATATTAAACTATATTATTTAGGGATGAAGCATTTTGTGGTTGTGGCTTAATTTGTAAGAACAATTTAGGTGCCACTTTGGTATTTACTAAAACAAAAAAATAAACTGCAACTAAAATAAAACAGAAAAGGTAAAGTAGATAAAAAGTAAAAATAAAACAAAAGAGAGTGGGGGAGGAAACCCCATTGGCCCAACTGGGCCAGCCCCTCCCCACCTGGCCCCCCTCACACCTGGCCCAGCCCCCTCCCCTGGCCCGGCCCAGCCGACCGGCCACTTATCCACCTCTTCCCCCGGTCGGGAACCCTAGCCGCAACCACTCCTCCCCCCGATCCCCTTTCTCCCCCTCGCGCCGATCCGGATCGGCCCCCGCCCGATCCCGGTCCCCCTCGTCCTCCCCTCATCGCCGGCGGCCCCCGCCGCCCCGACATCGGTCACCTCCGCCCCCCTGCGCCCCTCGCCGCCGTCCGGACCCCCCCTCCACACCGTCGCCCCACGCGCGGGGCACCCGCCGCCGCGGGATCGTTCCCGACCTCCCCCGCCTCACCGGACCCCCTCCCCGACGCCGTCGGCCGCCTCCCCGACTCCCTCCTCGCCGGTCGCCTCCAAGCTCCACCGCGCCCGCCTCCTAGACCCCGCGGACCCCCTGTGAGCTTCGCCCACTCCCCCCCCGTCGCTCCCCTCTCCCCCTCCCGAACGACGCCGTCGCCCGGAGCCCCCGTCGCCGGCTCCGGCCGTCCCCCGCCTCCCTCGCCTTTCCCCCCTGCCAACGAACCCGAACGGACCTCCCCGTCGCACCCCCCCGGCGACGCCCGCCGACGCTGACGCCCGCGTCCACGCCCGCATCCCCCTCCGCCTACTTCCGCCGCCTCCGGCGACCCGGACCCCGTCTAGCCCCGCCACCGCCGAAGCCCCACCAGGGACCGCCTCGCCGGCTCCTCGTCGGCCCCCCCCTCCGCCACGCCGGCGCGGGATCGGGCGGGCACCCACGCCCGCGTCCCCCTGGGTTGCGCCCGAACGGGCCACCCCGCACACCCGCACGCCCGTTTGGCCCCCTGGGGCCTATGACATTGGGGCCCCACCCCCCACAGAACTTTTAAATAAAAAGGAAAGGAAAATGAGATTTATATAAATAATAAAAATGAATAAAAACTAATTAATTAATTAACTAATCCATTAATTAAGTAAATAATTAATCTAATTAATCCTGGTTAATTAACCTAATAACTAATTAACCTAATTAACTACTGTTAATTAAACTTAATTAGGTTAATTAGTTAACAGTGTATGACGAACGGGACCCACCTGTCAGGGTTGACTCAGTCAACCCCTGTTGACTGCTGACGTCAGCATGACATCATGCTGACGTCATAAATACATTTTTTCGAATTAATTAAATAAATAATTAAATTCCAAAATTGTTAAAATCTTTTAAAAATCATATCTTTTAATCCGTAACTCGGATTAAAATATTTTCAACATGAAAGTTGCTCTGAACGACGAGACGAATCCGGATACGCAACCCGTTCGTCCGCCACACACCCCTAACCTATCGAACTCGCAACTTTCCCCCTCCAGCTCCTCTGCCCGAAAACACGAAACACCGGGAATACTTTCCCGGATGTTTTCCCCCCTTCACCGGTATCACCTATTACCGCGTTAGGGCACACCGAACACCGCGTATTGCCTTGTTATATTTTGTGATGCTTTGTTTGCTCTGTATTCATTATTTCTTCCCCCTCTTCTCTCCGGTAGACTACGAGACCGACGCTGCTGCTGACCAGTTCGACTACGGAGTTGACGACCCCTCTCTCTTGCCAGAGCAACCAGGCAAGCCCCCCCCCTTGATCACCAGATATCGCCTATTCTACTCTATACTGCTTGCATTAGAGTAGCGTAGCATGTTACTGCTTTCCGTTGATCCTATTCTGATGCATAGCCTGACATTGTTGCTACACCTGTTGATACCTTACCTGCAATCCTAAATGCTTAGTATAGGATGCTAGTTTATCATCATTGGCCCTACATTCTTGTCAGTCTGCCTTGCTATACTATTGGGCCGTGATCACTCGGGAGGTGATCACGGGTATATACTATACATACATACATACTATACAGATGGTGACTAAAGTCGGGTCAGCTCGAAGAGTACCCGCGAGTGATTCACGGATTGGGGGCTGAAAGGACCTTTGTCCCGACGGCCCTCTGTGTGGATCTTTGTGGCGGAGCGACAGGGCAGGTTGAGACCGCCTAGGAGAGAGGTGGGCCTGGCCCTGTTCAGCATTCGCGGATATTTAACACGCTTAACGAGATCTTGGTATTTGATCTAAGTTGGCTACGAGCCTATACGCACTAACCATCTACGTGGGAGTAGTTATGGGTATCCCGACGTCGTGGTATCAGCCGAAGCACTTCAGACGTCAGCGACGGAGCGGCGCGCGCCGAATTGGACTGGAACGCCACTAGGCTAGGTCTGCTTTCGGCTGCCCTCACAACGTGCAGGTGTGCTATGGGCGATGGGCCCAGACCCCTGTGCGCTTAGGTTTAGACCGGCGTGCTGGCCTCTCTGTTTTGCCTAGGTGGGGCTGCGACGTGTTGATCTTCCGCGGCCGGGCATGACCCAGGAAAGTGTGTCCGGCCAAATGGGATCAAGCGTGTTGGGTAAGTTGGTGCACCCCTGCAGGGAAGTTAATCTATTCGAATAGCCGTGATCTTCGGTAACAGGACGACTTGGAGTTGTACCTTGACCTTATGACAACTAGAACCGGATACTTAATAAAACACACCCTTCCAAGTGCCAGATACAACCGGTGGTCGCTCTCCCTCAGGGATACGAGGGGAGGATCGCCGGGTAGGATATGCTATGCGATGCTACTTGGAGTTGCTACTTGGAGATGCTACTTGGAAGACTTCAACCTACCCTCTTCTGCCTGTTGCAAGACGAAGGTGACCAGAAGCGTAGTCTTCGATAAGATTAGCTATCCCCCTCTTATTCTGGCATTCTGCAGTTCAGTCCACTGATATGGCCTCCTTACACATATACCCATGCATATGTAGTGTAGTTCCTTGCTTGCGAGTACTTTGGATGAGTACTCACGGTTGCTTTCTCCCCCTTTTTCCCCTTTCCTTTCTTTCTGGTTGTCGCAACCAGATGCTGGAGTCCAAGAGCCAGACGCCACCGTCGACGATGACCCCTACTACACCGGAGGTGCCTACTACTACGTGCTGCCCGGTGACGACGACCTGGAGTAGTTTAGGAGGATCCCAGGCAGGAGGCCTGCGCCTCTTTCGATCTGTATCCCAGTTTGTGCTAGCCTTCTTAAGGCAAACTTGTTTAACTTATGTCTGTACTCAGATATTGTTGCTTCCGCTGACTCGTCTATGATCGAGCACTTGTATTCGAGCCCTCGAGGCCCCCTGGCTTGTATTATGATGCTTGCATGACTTATTTATGTTTTAGAGTTGTGTTGTGATATCTTCCCGTGAGTCCCTGATCTTGATCGTACACATTTGCGTGCATGATTAGTGTACGATTGAATTGGGGGCGTCACAAGTTGGTATCAGAGCCGACTGCCTGTAGGAATCCCCCTTCCAACTCCTTGGCCGAAGTCGAGTCTAGACATTACAAAAACTTTTACTAACTTGGATGTGTGCCTTACGGGCCCACGTCGCCAATTGGGTGGTATTAGGATCTTTTACTCCTCGACCTTTACTCTGGGACTCTGAGCTCTCTTCTATTCGGGTTAAATGATTTTGCTAAAAACAAAACTAACTTTAGGTTCTCGCAAGTACTTTCTCCCGGAGAGCCACTTGTTACCGATGACCGCCTGCTGCGCCAGAAGATTCCGAAGATACTCTACGATGTGCTCTCGAGACTATGTGCCATCGCTTTTGCAATTCACTTCCATCGATAAATCCCTCTGGATAACTACTTACACCTATCGTTCATATTGTCATCCCCAGTTGCTCTTGTTATTACAAAATGTCCTGAAATACTCTTCGGTATTCCGAGAATTCTTTACGCTTACTGCCCTGCAGTTCCTTGCTGCATGAATACCCCTACGGATAATTACTCGCGCTTGCCGAGTATCCGCTCATCCCCAGTTGTTCTTGTGTTTCACAAAAGTCTTCAAAATACTATTCGATCTTCCGAAAATCCTCTGGAGCCTTTGGCTCTTGAAATTCTTGCTTGCTTGCATTATGGTTAATCCTATAAGTCTCGTAGTCTTCTTGACATTCCTTGTCATTATCATTTTCAGTCTGTTGACTCAATATGATTGCGAATACACGCAATCATCATTGATCCTTATAAATTACCTTTCCGGCTGAGCTGCAATTCTTTTAACTGGAATTGGTTCTCGACCAATCCAATTGTCGTTGATTGTACCCTAAGGCTATTCAACTTATCCATTCCTAATCAGAGCATTGCTTCTGATCCCTTGACATGGAATTCATAATTCCTTTGCAATTAAGCTTTGAATTAGTCAGTTGTTTCTATCTTCTGATCTCCTTGCATTCTTCTTCTTCTGGTTGAGTACCGATACTCACATTAGCCCCGTTGTGGATCGCCATATCCACTGTTGGATTATTATCCGATAGTGTCCTTCATAATTAATCACCTTGTGAGTTCTTTCTCTGATACATAATGCCTTTGGTAAATTGTATCCTCTCCTTTTTTTAACCTTGCTCTGCTTTCGAGCTTGTGTTATTTACCTTGGAAGTTTGTAGCATATGTTCCTTAAATGCCCCAATGGGTTGAACCGATGCCTTCCTTAATCGGTGTGAACTCAAAAGTTTTCACGGGTCATACTGCTCTGGTAATTCACCAGGTAGGTTTTGACACTGGAATCATTTTATCTAGAGCAGGAATGAAAGGTTATACATTGAAGAAGTGGGAGTCGACCTTGAACTCTGTGTTCATGCCCATGGACACGATGTAGATCTTATCATTAAAGCTTCTCTTAAATTAATTATTCCCTTGGTATAAGTTCTTATATCTGGGATCCGGCCTTTTGTAATCGTGGTTCTGACCATGTTCTCCTGTAAATACCTTTTCTCGGACAAGTTTAAGCACTTGTCTTCTACAAAGCAATACCCTATTCCAACCTCTACTTTGATCTGTCGTCGAGTATTACCCCCCCTGGAATCTCGAGATTATCATGGAACTGCATAACTTCTTATGAGTTCTTCATCAAGTGCTACCTTCCCACTGATTCCAATTTTTCCACGGGCTCTGAGTTATTAGACACTCAAAGACACCGATAACTGAACCGAGTCCGCACTACGGTTCAACAACTCTCCAGTAAGCTTCTATAAGTACGAGTTTGTACCCGATCACGCCATTCCTAGCCTGTTTGGCTATATCATCATCTTGATGATTTCAAACTGTGCTACCTGGTCCTTATTCTCGGAGCACCAATTTGCGACGATAGCTAAGCTTACGTCGATTTTCCTCATCATACCCTTTCACCTTAAACAACAAGCTTGAGTTCGAGTTTGTGTCGTAACTGTGGTTCCAATAACCTCTTGCTTCATCATTCCTTCGGCTTGATGTCGTCGCTGATTGATTACATCTGCATGAAATCTCTCGACAATTGTGTCGTGATCATCATCAACCTTATGAGCTCTTCCAGGAATTCAATTGAATTCATGATGGGTAATACCATCCTTGCCCCTCGATGATTCCTGTTCTCATCGACCACTTTATTGCCTTCCGTTCAACACAACTTGTTCGTGTTTTGTGTAAACCTTGAGATTCCTGCTACCCAGCAGTTGATCTTCCTTACCTCGGAAGTATTACCATCTCTTTTTGTCAAGAATGTGGTGAGAATTTCACCACCTCTTAAGAATTCTTGATATCATAATACTTCTTGCCATCTTCGTTCATTCCTTGGCCCCCGTATTGTTTTCAACCGGAATACCGACAATTGAGCTATGACGTGTGAATTCAAAACTTCTAGCAAGCCTCTTGCTTTGAAGTGAAATTCTTAGACTATTGATTATTGAATCACCATTCCGACGTTGGTCGTGCAACCCAGCCCATATTTCGGGTGCACCTTTCAACCAATGTTTAATTGTGTATGTTTTCCTCGAGCATACATCATTATACCATTTGAGCTGACAAATGTCATCTTCTTGTTCACATTATCGTGGAAATCCATCCGTTTGGAATTCTCGATGAATTGTCGCTGAGCCCATCAGCCACCTTCTCATCCCCTCCTTGGTTTAATGATGAACTATTGCTTCAGAAACCCGCTCCCATAGTTCATTTCTCGAGAATCTTGCAATGTCATTTCGTCGATTTGTGTTGCACCTTTTCCTCTCGGACCCCCTAAGTCTGAGGTATCATGACACCAATTGGATATGAATCTCGGTCAGATATGATGGTCGGGACAACTTTCTGAGAGTTATGATGTTGATCCTTTGGTGACCCGGTAACCTGATGTCATGCCTAGCACCCCCCCCCCCGGCTGGAGGACCTATCCTTATAGATTCCTTTTCAGCAAGGTTATCCGTTCATCCATGAGGAAATTGTAAGACTTATTCTACAAGTTATTCCTGATGGATCCTTCGTGTTTCCAAAGTCTGATCTTCACATGAAGACCATGTCAATGCTATCTCGAAGCATGTCTGCGATACTCTGATTTTCAACAAGAACATCCGAAGCCCAATGCTAAATGTTTCTTGCTCAATTATCCGAACACCGTTGTATGGGTAATGTCATGAAATTTCTCTCCCCTTACCTAAAGGGTTTTCTACATTATATCCTGTCATGGATATCATGCTCTGCTTATCCTTGGGAAGGATATACCCCCGAAATATGTGTTTAAACACATTTTTCCTTTCCATTGTTCTGTTTAACCTAATGATCACATTTTCATTTCCATGGGTCTGTTTGACCCTTCTTGTGACCTATATAATCTAAGAAGTGATAATCCCCTGCTTAGGTAAGCACCTCGTTGTACCACTCTGTAAGTAAGACCCTATTACTATTGTTGATGACATTCCGGTAACCACCGATGGACGAGAACCTTGCCTATTGGTCCGCCTCGTTCAACGAGCAGGAAAATGGTTCTCTTTGACCCTCGCCCTTGGTACCTATGTTGTTGCCGACATGACCTCAGACTCTCCTCTGACATGCCTAGCTTACATGATCGTGCAAGATGTCACCAACCTTTCTACTTTTAACCACATGGTGGGCCCATAACCCACAGTTCCACAGGATCGGAACCAGACTCTCCTGTACACCCCCTGTTCCCAAAGTTATTCCTCCCGCGTGGACTCGTATGTAATTCACGGGCCACCGTCATAGTGATCTATTCTGGTATCAGACGCGATACTTACTCTCGCTACTCTGAACCCCTTTCTCACCCGCTTGGAGCCTATTATGGTACCTTCGTACCTTACTCTCGAGGTATTTCATATGTTCAACTCGAGAGATAATCTTATACTAATTCATGGGTTAGCCCCAGATTGTTTCCCTTAAAAGCTTTATGTCGTAGTGAGCTGGCCCTTATCTTTCGTAAGTACGATGGAGTTCCCGAAGAAATGATGACCAGTTTATCATGATGCATCGGAATAAAGGATTGAAGACATCAACGAAAGGGATTAACTTCTTCGAGAAGATCCGTTAGATTATCGTAACCAGACCTTTCCCCCTTGCTCCCCTCTTAAATCTCGGGACGAGATTTCTTGTAGTGGAGGAGAATTGTGACGCCCGGGTAATTAAGCTACAGTAATCCCCACTAATGATGCCACGTCACCTTTGTCACTGTAGTTAATCTCGGGTTAGTTCAAAAACCGGTTCGAATTTCAAATACAAAATCGAGCAAACAATAAAAGTTTTCAAATATTAAAATTTAAATGTTCGGAGTGAACCAAATAATACATAGGTAATTATGGAGGTGAAACCACATTTTTATAAAATGTTTAAATGCTCAAAGGAAAATAAAACAGCAGCAAAAGAAATTAATTAAATGCCTTTTGTGTTTTGTAAAATATTAAACTATATTATTTAGGGATGAAGCATTTTGTGGTTGTGGCTTAATTTGTAAGAACAATTTAGGTGCCACTTTGGTATTTACTAAAACAAAAAAATAAACTGCAACTAAAATAAAACAGAAAAGGTAAAGTAAATAAAAAGTAAAAATAAAACAAAAGAGAGTGGGGGAGGAAACCCCACTGGCCCAACTGGGCCAGCCCCTCCCCACCTGGCCCCCCTCACACCTGGCCCAGCCCCCTCCCCTGGCCCGGCCCAGCCGGCCGGCCACTTATCCACCTCTTCCCCCGGTCGGGAACCCTAGCCGCAACCACTCCTCCCCCCGATCCCCTTTCTCCCCCTCGCGCCGATCCGGATCGGCCCCCGCCCGATCCCGGTCCCCCTCGTCCTCCCCTCATCGCCGGCGGCCCCCGCCGCCCCGACACCGGTCACCTCCGCCCCCCTGCGCCCCTCGCCGCCGTCCGGACCCCCCCTCCACACCGTCGCCCCACGCGCGGGGCACCCGCCGCCGCGGGATCGTCCCCGACCTCCCCCGCCTCACCGGACCCCCTCCCCGACGCCGGCGGCCGCCTCCCCGACTCCCTCCTCGCCGGTCGCCTCCAAGCTCCACCGCGCCCGCCTCCTAGACCCCGCGGACCCCCTGTGAGCTTCGCCCACTCCCCCCCCCCGTCGCTCCCCTCTCCCCCTCCCGAACGACGCCGTCGCCCGGAGCCCCCGTCGCCGGCTCCGGCCGTCCCCCGCCTCCCTCGCCTTTCCCCCTGCCAACGAACCCGAACGGACCTCCCCGTCGCACCCCCCCCCCGGCGACGCCCGCCGACGCTGACGCCCGCGTCCACGCCCGCATCCCCCTCCGCCTACTTCCGCCGCCTCCGGCGACCCGGACCCCGTCTAGCCCCGCCACCGCCGAAGCCCCACCGGGGACCGCCTCGCCGGCTCCTCGTCGGGCCCCCCCTCCGCCACGCCGGCGCGGGATCGGGCGGGCGCCCACGCCCGCGTCCCCCTGGGTTGCGCCCGAACGGGCCACCCCGCACGCCCGCACGCCCGTTTGGCCCCCTGGGGCCTATGACATTGGGGCCCCACCCCCCACAGAACTTTTAAATAAAAAGAAAAGGAAAATGAGATTTATATAAATAAAAAAATGAATAAAAACTAATTAATTAATTAATTAATCAATTAATTAAGTAAATAATTAATCTAATTAATCCTGGTTAATTAACCTAATAACTAATTAACCTAATTAACTACTGTTAATTAAACTTAATTAGGTTAATTAGTTAACAGTGTATGACGAACGGGACCCACCTGTCAGGGTTGACTCAGTCAACCCCTGTTGACTGCTGACGTCAGCATGACATCATGCTGACGTCATAAATACATTTTTTCGAATTAATTAAATAAATAATTAAATTCCAAAATTGTTAAAATCTTTTAAAAATCATATCTTTTAATCCGTAACTCGGATTAAAATATTTTCAACATGAAAGTTGCTCAGAACGACGAGACGAATCCGGATACGCAACCCGTTCGTCCGCCACACACCCCTAACCTATCGAACTCGCAACTTTCCCCCTCCGGCTCCTCTGCCCGAAAACACGAAACACCGGGAATACTTTCCCGGATGTTTTCCCCCCTTCACCGGTATCACCTACTACCGCGTTAGGGCACACCGAACACCGCGTATTGCCTTGTTATATTTTGTGATGCTTTGTTTGCTCTGTATTCATTATTTCTTCCCCCTCTTCTCTCCGGTAGACTACGAGACCGACGCTGCTGCTGACCAGTTCGACTACGGAGTTGACGACCCCTCTCTCTTGCCAGAGCAACCAGGCAAGCCCCCCCCTTGATCACCAGATATCGCCTATTCTACTCTATACTGCTTGCATTAGAGTAGTGTAGCATGTTACTGCTTTCCGTTGATCCTATTCTGATGCATAGCCTGACATTGTTGCTACACCTGTTGATACCTTACCTGCAATCCTAAATGCTTAGTATAGGATGCTAGTTTATCATCATTGGCCCTACATTCTTGTCAGTCTGCCTTGCTATACTATTGGGCCGTGATCACTCGGGAGGTGATCACGGGTATATACTATACATACATACATACTATACAGATGGTGACTAAAGTCGGGTCAGCTCGAAGAGTACCCGCGAGTGATTCACGGATTGGGGGCTGAAAGGACCTTTGTCCCGACGGCCCTCGACTGTTACTTTGTGGCGGAGCGACAGGGCAGGTTGAGACCACCTAGGAGACAGGTGGGCCTGGCCCTGTTCGGCGTTCGCGGATACTTAACACGCTTAACGAGATCTTGGTATTTGATCTGAGTCGGCTACGAGCCTATACGCACTAACCATCTACGTGGGAGTAGTTATGGGTATCCCGACGTCGTGGTATCAGCCGAAGCACTTCAGACGTCAGCGACGGAGCGGCGCGCGCCGGATTGGACTGGAACGCCACTAGGCTAGGTCTGCTTCCGGCCGCCCACGCAACGTGCAGGTGTGCTATGGGCGATGGGCCCAGACCCCTGTGCGCTTAGGTTTAGACCGGCGTGCTGGCCTCTCTGTTTTGCCTAGGTGGGGCTGCGACGTGTTGATCTTCCGAGGCCGGGCATGACCCAGGAAAGTGTGTCCGGCCAAATGGGATCGAGCGTGTTGGGTTATGTGGTGCACCCCTGCAGGGAAGTTAATCTATTCGAATAGCCGTGATCTTCGGTAACAGGACGACTTGGAGTTGTACCTTGACCTTATGACAACTAGAACCGGATACTTAATAAAACACACCCTTCCAAGTTCCAGATACAACCGGTGATCGCTTTCCTCAGGGCGACGAGGAGAGGATCGCCGGGTAGGATTATGCTATGCGATGCTACTGGAGATGCTACTTGGAGATGCTACTTGGAGGACTTCAATCTACTCTCTTCTACATGCTGCAAGACGGAGGCTGCCAGAAGCGTAGTCTTCGATAGGATTAGCTATCCCCCTCTTATTCTGGCATTCTGCAGTTCAGTCCACTGATATGGCCTCCTTACACATATACCCATGCATATGTAGTGTAGTTCCTTGCTTGCGAGTACTTTGGATGAGTACTCACGGTTGCTTTCTCCCCCCTTTTTCCCCTTTCCTTTCTTTCTGGTTGTCGCAACCAGATGCTGGAGTCCAGGAGCCAGACGCCACCGTCGACGATGACCCCTACTACACCGGAGGTGCCTACTACTACGTGCTGCCCGCTGACGACGACCTGGAGTAGTTTAGGAGGATCCCAGGCAGGAGGCCTGCGCCTCTTTCGATCTGTATCCCAGTTTGTGCTAGCCTTCTTAAGGCAAACTTGTTTAACTTATGTCTGTACTCAGATATTGTTGCTTCCGCTGACTCGTCTATGATCGAGCACTTGTATTCGAGCCCTCGAGGCCCCCTGGCTTGTATTATGATGCTTGTATGACTTATTTATGTTTTAGAGTTGTGTTGTGATATCTTCCCGTGAGTCCCTGATCTTGATCGTACACATTTGCGTGCATGATTAGTGTACGATTGAATCGGGGGCGTCACAACGATGTACTTGGTCATCGACTTGCTCTTGTAGATGGGTGCCGTGTAGAGGATTGTGAGATGCATGACGGTCTTGACGCGCGGCTCGTCGAAGAGTGTTTGATGTTGGTGTACTTGAGCCGGAGAAGGTGTCTTTGGAGTGTCGACTTGAGCGGCTCCGTCTTGAGTATGAAGAAGTGGAAGGAGGGCGGTTCACCAACAAGGCACGGATCTCGTCCATTCTTGCATCGTTCTCTTGCTTGTGAGCATCGAGCTTGTTTTCAAAGTAGTCTCTTGTACGTTGCTCGGAGAGTCGCAAGTCGGTGGCGAGATTGTCGATGCGGTCGGTCATTGCTTGTTGCTCTTGATGCAACGCTCGTTGTGCACCAAAGAGGTGGTTCTTGGTGACGAATGATGACATGTCATCGTCTTGCTCGATGAAGAGTGGGTTGGTAGAAGAACTTGGCCTATCCATCATTCCAAGCAAAATGTGAGTGGGAGAAGGAGAAGAACTTATACCAAATGTACCTTGACCAATGTTGAAGATGGATCAATGATCACTCAAATGTGGACAATGAAATAGCACAATTGGTACCAATTCTTGTCGGTTCTCACACCTACACAAGTAAAAGCTTATGGTGGAGCTTGGTTAGGATGGTGGCACAAAATTTGATGCAATTGTTAGTTTGACTCAAAGATGTTGAAAAAGATTCGCAAATTCGCAAATGCAACAAGTAGACCAAGCAAGTAGTGGTACATGGAAACACACACGCAAATAGATAAGTGGGATTGTGCAAACCAAAAATGAGCCAAAATGTGGAGTCCATGAAAATGCTCTTGTTGCACAATACTAGAGAGGCGCTAGCACGATTGCACAATAGGCGGATACGGAACTTGTGCACAACCTGCTAGGAAAAATGCAACGACCTCTATCCCAAGTATGCTATATGTATGGTATTTCGGTGATATGATCCAAGATGATCGGATATGACAATTAATGTAGTATGATGCTATGGTTCTTTCTTATAAGCTCTTTGCTTATCTTTCTCTTTTGTTTGGCTCTTTCACTTTTGAGCTCTTTTCTCATGCAAAACTTCGCAAATCAAGGTAGCAATTGTGTATGCGATGACAACTTTGTGACACAAGAGATGATAACAAGATATGCACCGCAATGATATGGTATGTATGCTTATGGAGAGTATGATCACTAATGTGCACAAGTCACGTTACCGGCAATACTCAAAGGCTAGTCTCGATGGGTAAGCAACGCAAACGTAAGGCTAAGGTGGTTATCAATGCAATGGCAAGGCATAGACAAAGATGTCGTCGAGGTTACCGTCCGTAGCAATGATGAGTAGTCGACGAAGATGAGCGGTGGTGATGTTGATGTCGCGCCGTACCTATATAGCCAAAACACAATAGGACATGGGAAACCACAACTAAAATTCTTGAACCCAAAGTCGAATGGTGGTACGGAGGGGTATGTCATGGGGTTGGCGGGTGAAGGTGGTGGTGGTCGAAGTGGGGGGTGTGCGGAGGTGTAGGTGGTGGTGCAGAAAAACTACAGAAAATGTAGTTTCGGCAGACGAAGCCGGATGATCCGGGCCAGGAGTCGGATGATCCGGGTGAGGGTCCGGATGATCCGGGCAGGTCAACTGCGCACGGGATGGCTCGGGATGAACTCGAAAGCGGGGAGAAATTCGAAAATTCCGTGGATTTTGGATGGATTTCTAGGGTGAGATGGTGGGGAAAGGCAAGATCCACGAGTTACAGAATGAATCCGCGGATCAAAATCAACAAAACATCATCAAAACCAACAAATTACAAAAAAAATTGGGGGCTATTTTTGGTGGGGATTTTCCGATTTAGGACCAAATCAACAAAATCAAGCTAGAAAACAAAGGGTAGGGGCTCCAAAAACGTGATCAACGTGGCTCATGATACAAAGATGATATAGGGTAGAACCCTAGAGGCCGATCTTTCACGTTTGGAGCGGATCCCTACGAAGAACACGAAGAACACAAGGAGGGGAATGAGGGGAAACACTCAACCAACAAGAATAAAAGTCACACATGTGCTAGATCATCGAAACACAAGAGGGTACAAGATCCAAATCCAACAAAGGACGATACATAGGGTAACCGGTTCTTCTCCGTGAGGAGGTCTTGAAGAGGGTCTTCTCCGAAATGAGGTCTTGAATCCAACAAGGATCTTCTCTGAAGAGGTGTCGGTCCCTCGCGATGGAGTAGATCCCGGTGGATGAGCAAGGCTCTATCTCAAAATATGAGCTATCACAATGCTAAGTCTAGAAGAGAGGAGGAGGAGTCCTTTATATAGGCTAGGGGGCGAAGGGGTACATGGGCCTCAGCCCAACACGTGCACGCAGGCGGTGTCCCGATGATCCAGGTGGGGAGCCGGATGATCCGGGCTCTGTCCGGATGATTCGGGTGGAGGCCCGGATGAGCTGGTGGCACAGGCGGTGGCAGCATAGGCCCGGATGTCCGGACGGGGGTCCGGATGTCCGGCTGGTGTCCGAATGATCCGGGACATCGTCCGGATGGTCCGGCTTCGGGGTGCAGCTTCGGGTGTCTTTGGGCGAATTAGCCGGATCATTCAGACCGGGGTCCAGATTGTCCGAGCTCTGTCTGGATCGTCCGGGCCCACGTCCGGATCGTCCGGCCAGCCTGGGACTTGGCTGTTTTCCTCTTCGTCTTCACGCATGTCTTCTGCTTCCGGTTCTCCTTGCTTCCTAGCTTCTCCATGGCTAACTCCTTGGTACGTGAGGATGCAAAGCATCTCCGATTGAGGTAGTAACCATGTCTTGTGTGATTCAAAAGGGAGTTGTGAGAGGAGCGATGTCACCTCGGTTTCGACAACTCTTGCACGTGCTCTAGTCATAGTTCCAAGTGGTGTTGTAGGATATGTAGATGCGTCCATGGGGATGATCGTGGGATGCTCCGCATCACTATCTTCGCCAGATCATCTGCGGCTTGATTCTTGATTCGGAGTATGTGGTGGATCTCTAACCCCTCGAACTTCTTCTCTAGCTTTCTCACTGCATTGCAATGACCGGTCATTGCTGGACTCCTGACGTCCCATTCCTTCATTACTTGATTAACCACTAAGTCTGAGTCGTCGTAAACCATCAAGCGCTCGACAACAAGTGAAATGGCCATACCCAATCCATACAATAATGCCTCATACTTAGCTTCATTGTTTGAAGAATCAAAGTGAATCCGGAGGACATAACTGATCTTGTCTCCTCTTGGGGACACTAAAACCACTCTTGCGCCAGAGCCATTCAACATCTTGGATCCATCAAAGAACATAGTCCAATGTTCCGACTGAATCTGAGTCGGCTGCTGCTGTTCAATCCACTCTGTGAGGAAATCTGCTATTGCTTGAGACTTGATGGCTTTCTTTGCCTCAAACTTGATATCTAAAGGGAGGTGTTCAATCGTCCACTTTGCCACTCGACCATTTGCATCTCTATTATTTAGAATTTCTAACAATGGAGCGTCGCTGACGACTGAAACCGAGTGGTCTGAGAAGTAGTGTGCAACTTTCTTCATGCTCAGGTAAATTCCATAAACAAGCTTCTGATAATGAGGATATCTCTGCTTGGACAGAGTCAAGACTTCTGAAATGTAATACACAGGGTGCTGGAATTTGAAGGCTTTGCCTTCTTCTTCCCGCTCGACCGTGAGTACTATGCTGACAACCTGTCCAGTGGCTGTGATGTAAAGCAGTAAAGGCTCCTTGATGACTGGAGCGGCAAGCACCGGCTGGGTGGAAAGCAGGGCTTTGAGCTCTTCAGACGCTGCATCAGCTTCGTCATTCCACTCGAACTTGTCAGACTTCTTCATCAGTCGGTAAAGGGGCAATGCCTTTTCACCGAGGTGTGAGATGAATCGACTCAATGTAGCCAAACAACCAGTAAGCTTCTGAACATCGTGCACATGCACAGGGCGCTCCATTCGGAGGATAGTGCCAATCTTCTCTGGGTTTGCATTGATCCCCCATTCAGAAATGAGAAAACCGAGTAACTTTTCGTTGGGGACTCCAAATGTGCACTTTGATGGATTGAGCTTGATATCATACCTTCTTAAGTTGGCAAAGGTTTCAGCAAGGTCAGTCTGCAGGTCGGAACCTTTGCGTGACTTAACCACTATGTCATGCATGTATGCTTCCACATTTCGACTGATTTGAGTGAGCAGGCACTTTTGAATCATGCACATGAATGTGGCACCGGCATTCTTGAGGCCAAAGGGCATAGTAACATAGCAAAAACACCTGAATGGGGTGATGAAAGCTGTCTTTATCTCGTCGGGTCCATACAGTCGGATCTGATGGTACCTGAAATAAGCATCCAAAAAGGACAATCGCTCACATCCCGCAGTTGAGTCGACTATCTGGTCGATGCGGGGCAAAGGAAAATGATCCTTCGGGTAGGCCCGATTCATGTGCTTGAAATCAATACACATTCAAAGTGATTTATCTTTCTTGGGGACCATAACGACATTGGTGAGCCACTCGGAGTGGTATATCTCGCGGATGAACTCAGCAGCAAGAAGCCGAGCCACCTCCTCGCCAATCGCCTTTCTCTTCTCCGTGGCGGACCGACGGATATGATCTTTAACAGGTTTTGCCTTTGATTCAACTCGCAAACGGTGCTCAGCCGGTCCCCTGGGTACACCTGGCATGTCGGATGGCTTCCATGCAAAGATGTCACAGTTCTCACGGAGGAACTGGATGAGCGCTTCTTCCTATTTGCTGTCGAGTGTCATTGTGATATGGGTCGGAGCAGCATTGGGGTCGGTCGGGTGAATGTGAACCGGATTTGTCTCGCTGAAATGCGGACTCCGAGGCAGGCCTCTTGGCACGCAGCAAATCACTCGGATCTACAATCTTCTAGTATTCTTGAAACTCTACTGCTGCCATCTACTCAACGGCGATCTTCGAACCGTTCTGGAGACAATCCTCTGCTCTCTGCCGGTTTCCAGTGACCGTGATCACGCCTTTGGGGCCAGGCATCTTCAACTTGAGGTACACATAGCACGGTCGAGCCATGAAACTAGCATAAGCAGGTATGCCTAGAATGGCATGATAGGCAATGTCAAAATCCACTATCTCAAACGTCAACTTTTCCTTGCGGAAATTCAGGGAATCACCGAAAACCACATCAAGAGTGATCTGACCAAGTGAATCGACTTTCTTTCCTGGTATGATACCATGGAATCTCATGTTTCTCTCACTGAGTTTGGACATCAGAATGCCCATCCCCGGGAGGGCCTGAGCGTACAATATATTCAGTCCACTACCACCATCCATCAAAACCTTGGTCAGTCGGGTGCCCCCAACAACTGGGTCGACCACCAACGCTTGCCGCCCAGGGGTAGCAACGTGCGGTGGATGGTCGGACTGGTCGAATGTAATAGGGTTTTTTGACCACCTCAAATATCTTGGCGTTGCCGGAGCAACCATGTTCACCTCTCTGTTAATAACTTTCAGTTGACTTTTGCTCTCGAGGTCGGCAAAAATCACCAAGGTGGCATTAACATTGGGGTAACCACCATCATCATCTTTGTCTTCCTCCTTATCAGACTCTTTGTCCTTTTCATTGGGTTGGCTTTCTCGGAAGCTCTGAATCAGGAGTCGACACTATCGAGTGGTATGATTGGGGAGAATCAGTTTCCCCTCTTCATCCTTTTTGGTGTGTATATGACACAGCAAATCAAGTATGTCATTTCTTGCTTGATCTTTGACCTTTTTAGGGGTCCAAGGCCCCTTGGGCTTCCCTTTGAACTTTCCTTGGTTCAGAACTACTGCTTCGGTAGGGCCCGCAGCTTCAGCCTTTCGCTTCTGCTTCCGACTGGAGTTTCCTCCTCCAGTGTCCTGGGCGACTGGTCTATTCTTGCCAATCCGTAGTCGGTCCTCTTCTTCGTTGTTAGTGTCCTTGGTGGCAATCTCCATCATTCGAGCCAGAGACATGTCACCAGTCCGACCGAACTTCAGATTGAGCTCTCTGTAGCGAACGCCTTCTTTAAAGGCACAAACTGCTTGGTGATCCGATACGTTCTCTCAAGGTCTCATTCTGTTTCTGCATGCAATGCTGCAACTCCGACAAACCAGTAGGTCTCTTGCAGGTGCCCTCGAACGTTTTGGTACACACTCGGGCCAACTCATCCCAACTGTAAATGCTTCCAGGGGCCAACTGATTCAGCCAAGCCCTGGAAGAACCTTCGAGCATCAAAGGGAGGTGCTTCATGGCCACCTCATCACTTCCGCCACCAATATGCACAGCCACTCGGTAGTCTTCCAACCAAGTGTCGGGCTTCGACTCTCCTATGAACTTACTGACGCCAGTCGCCAATCTGAAGTTGTGAGGGATCTCAGCGGCTCGGATGGCTCTTCCGTAACATTCGGGGCCAGAAATGTGGACCCTGCTTCCATCGGGCCTGTCTCTATCTAGCCCCTCTCTATATGCTCTGTATCGGCCGACCAAACCTTGAACAAGGACTGATCTTGTGTCGAACCTAGGCTCTCTTGGGTCGACTGGAACTCTGCGGTCATTACCATACGGGAGCTTGTCGTCATACCACAGGGGCACGTACGACCCGTCCCTCGGAGGGGGCGAAGGCACTCGACGGTGATTGTCACGGGCGTACTCACGATCAAACTCTCCATGAGCTCTTCCCAGGTGCCGATCTCGATGGTGATCATGATCTTCGCGTTGCAAAGGCGACCTAGGACCGTGTGCCGACTGAACGGTATCTACCCTTACTGACCTGCTGTGGATCCTGTTCCGCGACTAGGACACGGCGGAGTTCAGCTCTCCTGCTACTCGGAGCAGCGCTCGGATCTGTTCCAAGCCCCTTCTAGCCTCTGAACGGGATGACTGAATGGACTCTGCTATATGTGCAGCAGCCGTAAGATTCTGGACCAGAGTGCGATATACCTGAGTTTCAGGCGGAAACAACTGTCGTTGACTGGACTCGGGGATCAGTTGACGGGTGCGTTCGTCGAGAGAATGTTGGAGATTCTCTAGACATGTGCGCTCAGCCAGCGTAGCCAGGCGCGCAGCCTCCAAGGCCCGAGCCTCGGCGGTTTCCCCTATGATGGAGGTCTGGAGGGCCTCCATGTTGCGGCGGTGCAGCTCTTACCTCTGCTACGAGTTGAGAGGTTGAGGCTCGTACTCTGATGAGGACATCAATACCATTATTACACCCACAACCCCTGCTGCTATACATACTGGACCAATTACTAGAGCTCGTGCATGCTAATTAAATTACCAGGTACTTTCGTTTCTTGGTAATGATTCTAATGTTCATGAGAATATGATGCTGCCTAAATTGGATACATTTTTTTTGCTTACAAATGAAGGGCCTAGCTTTGAGAAGGATGAACATTGGAGCAAGGACAAGCATGGAGATGATGGCATGCGCAAGGAGAACAAGAACATAGTTACAAGTGATGATTTCAGGACGTGGAAGCCACCATAATGAGTGCATGAAGCCTTGGACGAAATATACAAGATGCTACTTCATAATTTTCATCCAGAGGCTATTCTAGGTGCTGCGTCACCTTATTATTGGGCCAGGCCCATGTAATTTCGAAATACTTGATTATAGGCTATTTTTAGAGTCCGCATGTGTGGGGAAACAAGAGTTATGGTTGGTTTCGGACCCCTCCCTCAAGGGCCACGAAATCCCCCCCCTCTTCCTCCATATATACAGCTCTTAGGCCATCATTTAGACTTTGGGTTTTGTTTAGATTAAAGTTCGCCATAGCTGCAACTTCATGTACTTCGTTTGTGTTCAGCGACCAGACAAAGGCACCACAGAACCCCACCTTGATCAATAAAGCTTTCATCTTATATTCGCAATATCCAGATTGCAATCTTAGTTTCTTGCTTGTTCTTCGTTTGCTCGCAGGAAACAGACCCTCGTGGTCAAGTTGATCATGCTCCGGCGTGGTCAATAACCTCTCAGAGTTGGTTTAGCGATTGCTAAGGCGCGGCGTCCTCGCACGTTCGCAGTCGGATCATCAAAGTCGACTTCCACCAAAGCGATATCCATCATCTCATCGAAAGACGGGACACCTTTGCCTCTATCAAGTGGTGCAGATTTCCAGATTGCTTGGTGAGATTTTACAGTTTTTCATAGTTTAGATCGAGTCTGTTCTTCATACCTACAGTCCACGAAAAAGCCACAAAAAAATTAGGGTTAGTTCATCATATCCAAACCAATCTGAGCCTTTGCATAATCTTTTTAGGGTTTTGCTTTGTTGAATTTGCGGTTGCATCGTCATGTCTAGTTGCTGGTCTTAGCGTCTAGTCCTTTAGAGTTTTGAGTTCTATCACAGTTTGTCACGCCGCCGCTGCACCATCTTCATCGCTGTTGCCATATACCACCACCGCTGCCATATACCACCAATGCTGCCTTATACCACCACCGCTGCCATATACCACCACCGCTGCCATATCCCACCAACGCTGCCATATACCACCGATCCATATCCATATACCAGCATTGCTATCATATACCACCACCGCTGCCATATCGTACCACCATATATCCACCACCAATCCGAGTTCTTTTCGTATTAGGTTTGTTTTCGAGATCCATCTAATTTCCGATTCGTGCTTCCTTGCCTGAGTAGGTTTCGGAAAAAAAAGAAAAAAAAGAGTCTGGAGACCCCCGGGCAGTTTTTAGGCCAAAATTTCGGCGACCGAAAATATTTTTCCCTATCCTATTTTTAGGTCCCAGGGAGTGTTTTGAGTCATTCGCCATCATAGTGATTTTTTGTCGCATTTTTTCATCTTCACTTCCCTGATTTTCGGAAAAAAATTGTCAAAAAAATTTCGTGCCCATCCTGTCAGTTTGACCTAGGAAGAGTTTTGAGACACTCGCCATTATAGTGATTTTTCGCAAAAAAAAGAGCAGCGCAAAAGAAAAGAGTGATTTTTTTTCCAGAGTGTGCTTTTCCCTTGTTTATGTGCAGCGCCATGATTTTGTTAGTGTTCTAGGCTAGCACGGTCTAGCCTAGGACCAACACAGTACCGTCGTTGAGCGTTTATTCAACTTTGCATCTCTGAATTGATTATTGCTGACCCTTTTTGCTACCATATTATAAGCCTTCCCAGCTCCACATACATCTACGTCGCGTGTTTGACTCTCCCTGGTAATCGCTTTATCCAAGCTTTGAGAGTTTTGACTACAACGGTTGCCGATCACCTCCTGCTGCTGGGTAAGAACTGGTAAGAATTTGAGATTTGCTTGACGGGTTTGTGATACACCACCACCACTTCTTAGTAGTCTGTAGGATCATATTCTTGTGTGTTTCTATTTGCTGCTAACCATGGCAGGATCACAAGCAAATGAGACTGATTGGGAGAACCTGACAAACAAACAGCTACATGATAAATTTCAGCAACTAATGAGTGGACAGGTGCAAGATGTGCTAAACAGATTTGAAGAGGCCATGGAGAAGATAGATGGCATCGAGAAGACGTTCGAAACAAAGCTTAATAACAAGTTTAATGAATTGCTAGCGCGTTTTCCACAACCACCGTCGGCTGCACCTATCGCACCTCTGCAACGACAACAACAACGCCCCCTTCCGAATCAGTATAGACGAGCGAAGCGTGTTCCTCTTGAGGATGGCCAAAATTCTGGTGCTGCTGTACCTGTTGTTGATGCTTCTTTGGCTCCTGCTACTGCTGTTGCTAGTACCCAGGAGGATGGTGAGTATGCGGGCGATTATGAGGAAGAGGTTGATCAAAATCAGAACTACGTACAGCCACCAGCACCACCACGAGCAAGTCGACCTCAGGTATATAATCGCAATGGTAGGCCTGCACCACCACCACAGGTACGAGATCATGACCATGTTCCTAAACTGAAATTGAATATTCCACCGTTTGAGGGTAGATACATTCCTGATGTATATCTTACTTGGGAGTTAGAAACTGAACAACGTTTTACATGTTTACAATATCCCGAGGAGAGACGGGTTGCTGCTGCTGTTTGTGCTTTTACTAGTTTTGCATGTGTATGGTGGTCTGAACATTTTAGATTATATCCTATTCCATCTACTTGGGCTGCTTTGAAAACTGCTATGTGTACTCGTTGGGTTCCACCATATTATCAACGTGAATTAGTTCAAAAACTGTTGCGTTTGAGACAAGGGAAAAATTCTATAGAAGAATATTATGAGGAATTACAAACTGGCATGATTAGATGTGGTATTGTTGAGGAGAATGAAGCTATACTTGCACGTTTTATGGGTGGTTTAAATAGAGAGATTTAGACCATTCTAGATTATAAAGAGTATACTAATATCACTCGTTTATTCCATCTTGCTTGTAAAGCTGAACGTGAAGTGCAGGATCGACAAGCATTGGCGCGAACTAACTTTTCTGCAGGTCGACCTTCTTCATGGACACCGCGTGCATCTTCTACTTCCAATGCACCAGCACCTCCATCAGGTGCCACCTCCAGCCGTGATACAAGAAAGCAGGCACAACCACCACTATCTGCCAAGAACGCACCTACCGGGCCTGCACAGAGCTCTTCTTCTTCCATGGCATCAACAAGGCACACAAGTGATATTATTTGTCGTCGTTGTAAGGGAAGAGGACATTATGTGCGAGAATGCAAATCTCAGCGTGTGATGATTGCTACTGAGGATGGTGGGTATGAGTCTACTAGTGACTATGATGAGGAGACTTTGGCCCTTATTACAAGTGAAGAACATGGTGGATATGATTCTGATCATGAGACGCAATACATGGCTCCTAAGGACGCTGACAGGTATGAATGTTTAGTTGCTCAACATGTTTTGAGTGTGCAGGTCACACAAGTTGAGCAAAATCAGAGGCATAATTTGTTCCATACAAAGGGAGTTGTGAAGGAACGTTCTGTGCACATTATCATAGACGAAGGGAGCTGCAACAACTTGGCTAGCATGGAGATGGTGGAGAAGCTATCTCTCACCACAAGACCACATCCACATCCTTACTACATCCAATGGTTCAACAACAGCGACAAGGTTAAGGTAACACGTACTGTTCGTGTGCATTTTAGTATCTCTACATATGCTGATTATGTTGATTGTGATGTGGTACCTATGCAAGCATGTTCCTTATTACTTGGTGGACCATGGCAATTTGATAAAAATTCTATCCACCATGGTAGAAACAATCAGTATACTCTTGTTCATAAGGATAAAAATATTACTTTGCTTCCTATGACTCCTGATTCCATTTTGAAAGATGATATTAATAGAGCTAATAAAGCAAAACAGGAGAATAATAAGAGTGAAAATGAGATTGTGGCAAAAGAATTTGAGCAACAAATGAAGCCTAATGATAAACCATCTAGTGTTGCTTCTAAAATTAAAGTGAAAAGGGCATGTTTACTTGCCACTAAATCCGATATTGATGAGCTAGATTTTAGCAAATCTGTTTGCTATGCTTTTGTGTGCAAAGAGGCATTATTTTCATTCAAGGATGTGCCTTGCTCTTTGCCCCCTGCTGTCACTAACATTTCGCAGGATTCGCTGACGTCTTCCCACAAGACGTGCCACCGGGATTACCACCTATTCGAGGGATTGAGCATCAAATTGAATTAATTCCCGGTGCATCGCTACCCAACCGTGCACCCTACCGTACCAATCCAGAGGAGACGAAGGAGATTATGCATCAAGTACAAGAGCTTCTCGACAAAGGTTATATACATGAATCCCTTAGTCCTTGTGTTGTTCCTATTATTCTAGTGCCAAAAAAGGATGGTACATCGCGTATGTTTGTTGATTGTAGAGGCATTAATAATATTACTATTCGTTATCACCATCCTATTCCTAGGCTAGATGATATGCTTGATGAATTGAGTGGCTCTACAATATTCTCCAAAACTGATTTGCGTAGCGGATACCATCAAATTCGTATGAAATTGGGGGATGAATGGAAAACAACATTTAAAACTAAGTTTGGATTATATGAGTGGTTATTCATGCCTTTTGGGTTAACTAATGCACCTAGTACTTTCATGAGATTAATGAACGAAGTTTTACGTGCTTTCATTGGACGATTTGTGGTAGTTTACTTTGATGACATATTGATTTATAGCAGATCTTTGGAGGAACATTTGGAACATTTACATGCTATTTTTAGTGCTCTACATGATGCATGTTTGTTTGGTAACCTTGGGAAGTGCACCTTTTGCACCGACCGAGTGTCTTTTCTTGGCTATGTTGTTACTCCATAGGGAATTGACGTTGATAAAGCCAAGATTGAAGCTATTGAGAGTTGGCCGCAGCCCAAAACTGTCACACAAGTGAGGAGTTTTCTTGGCCTTGCTGGATTCTATAGGCGTTTTGTGAGAGATTTCAGCACCATTACTGCACCTCTCAATGAGCTTACAAAGAAGGACATGCCTTTGGTTTGGGGTACCGCATAGGAAGAAGCCTTCATGGTATTGAAAGATAAGTTGACACATGCTCCTTTACTCCAACTTCCTAATTTTAATAAGACTTTTGAGCTTGAATGTGATGCTAGTGGAATTGGATTAGGAGAAGTGTTATTACAAGATGGAAAACCTCTTGCATACTTTTTTGAAGAATTGAGTAGGCCTAGTCTGAATTATTGTACTTATGATAAAGAATTATATGCTCTTGTTCAGTCTTTAGAGACATGGCAACATTATTTATGGCCCAAAGAATTTGTTATACATTCTGATCATGAATCTTTGAAACATATTAAAAGTCAAGCTAAACTGAATCGTAGACATGCTAAATGGGTTGAATTCACTGAGACTTTCCCTTATGTAATTAAACACAAGAAGGGTAATGAAAATGTTATTGCTGATGCATTGTCTCGTCGCTATACTATGCTTTCACAACTTGACTTCAAAATATTTGGTTTGGAGACCATCAAAGATCAATATGTGCATGATGCTGATTTTAAAGATGTATTGCAGAATTGTAAAGAAGGAAGAACATGGAACAAGTTCGTCGTTAATGATGGATTTGTGTTTCATGCTAACAAGCTATGCATTCCAGCTAGCTCCGTTCTTCTTTTGTTTTTGTAGGAGGCGCATGGAGGAGGATTAATGGGACACTTTGGCGTGAAGAAGACGGATGACGTACTTGCTACACATTTCTTTTGGCCAAAGATGAGACGGGATGTTGAGCGCTTTGTTGGTCGCGGCACTACATGTCAAATAGCTAAGTCACGAGTCAATCCCCATGGTTTGTATATTCCTTTGCCTGTACCTAGTGTTCCTTGGGAGGATATATCTACGGACTTTGTTTTAGGTTTACCTCGAACAAAGAAGGGGAGGGATAGCATATTTGTTGTCGTGGATAGATTCTCGAAAATGGCACACTTTATACCATGTCATAATAGCGATGATGCTGTTGATGTTGCTGATTTGTTCTTTCATGAAATTATTCGCTTGCATGGTGTGCCAAATACTATTGTTTCAGATCGTGATACTAAATTTGTTAGCCACTTTTAGAGATTGTCGGGGGTTGGGTATGACATATGCCAAAGGATGGCTTATCATGGTGGGAGCGAGTAGAACGTCGCCGGTGCCTGGAAGCGGGATGAGGCGAAGACATGCACTCCGGCGGAACTTACGCAGCTTCAGGGCTCTCCTAGGAGATAACACCCCTACTGCTGCTCTGCGGGGTCTCCGCATGATCACTAAGGCAAAGTGACTACAATGGTGCTCCTAGAGCTGTTTCGGGAGGCAGGAGAGGGCAAGGCTAACTCTCTCCTCCCTGTGCTATCTGGTCTATCTCTATCTAGGTCCGAACCCTTTGCATGGGTGCCCCGGGGGGTTTATATAGGCCTACCCCCCGGGGGTACAATAGTAATCCGGCTTAGCACGGGTCCCAGCCGTCTGTCTCTCAGGCCGCCGTCTTCCCCGCCGGCTTCTGGGGCCCACTGACTGGCGGGTCCCGCGGACAGGCTTGATACTGTAGCGGCACTCTTGATGACGCAGGCTTGGTCATTGGGTCGTGGCAATAGTGCCGCCGTCTATCGGGCGATCACTGTCGCCATTCCCCATCCTATCTGGTTAATGGCTCGTGGGGCCCTGGGGAGGAGTCGGCCGACTCCTGGGGGCCGACTCCCACAGGTCCGTCTTTGGGGCGCCCAGGCCGCCTTCGGCCCACCCACTGACAGGCGGCCCCGCCGTCTTCGGGCCGTACAGGCCGGCGTCGTGGGCACAGTACGAGGCGCACTGTAGCTGAGGTCAGGGCAGGCATGGCAACAGTGCCGCCCCTCGCCGGAGATCTTCCAGCGATACGGCTCACTATAACCATGCCGACCCTTCGTAAGCAGGGGGAGGGAATGGCCACGCCGTGACCGTACCCCACATTGTACTTCGGGACGAGGGAGGAGTCATGGGCCAACTCTCCATAGTCGGCCTCTCTGGAGGTCGCCAGCTTGGAGTCGGCTTGTCTCGGAGTCGCCGTCTGGGACTCGGCTTGTCTTGGAGTCGCTCCTGGGACTCGGCTCGAGGGGCGCGGCCTGCCCCGACGTCTTGAAAGGTCCTGGGACTCGGGTCAGCCTACCCGTGGCCCAATACTCCGACAGTAGTCCCTGAAGCTGGTGGAGCCCTGCGGACGCTGCATTGTGGGGCTTTAACAGTTTCATCTTTCCCAGAGCGGACTCTGGAACTCGGCTGCCGTCTTCCCTTGGGCCGACTGTCGAGAGTCGGATGTTTTAGCAAAGAGCCGCGCTCGAAAGTCGTGGCGGGAAACCAGGCGGCGTGCCTGGTACGCTTCCCCGCAGCCATTGGGGCGGTCCTATCGCGTGGCGCCACGTGGAGAGGACACTCTGCCTGCCCACGCGCGTGACGGGACGTGCCGTCAGGTGGGGCCCGCCACTACCGTGCCTCAGCATACGAGCGGATCTGCTGCGGCCGTGGACGGTTAGTTTTCCCACGTCGTTACTGCGTGCAGTAACTTCGTGGGGTAGATCGTGGGGCGGCGTGGGAGCATCATGCGCAGTTAATCCCACGCCCGCCCCCTCGGCTTCTTAGCCCCCTGCAGCCGGCGCCACGAGACAGCCCCACGAGTATGTCCCCGATCGTGCTGACAGCGACGTCGACGACCCAACTTGTGGGCGGCGGCGATGGAAGCCGACGCCGAAGGCGGGGGAGGAGGAGCAGAAGGCGACTTCAGGCCCTCGGCCACCTGCGCCGACTGGCCTGACGACGACGCCGAAGGCGAAGTCGCTCCACGCCACCAGCTGAGGATCGGCCCGTCAGGTGCCGGCTCATCCGCCGGCCTGGCCAGCCAAGGCGGCGCGAAGAAGCGTCACGCCGGGCCGAGTGCGCCCGGCGGCAAATTGAAGAAGTTCAAGGGGGCGGCCGCCGCGACCAGATGGGAGGAGGCGGCCGCGAAGGCCAACCGCTTCCGAAGGGAAGTGAGAAGGCCGCCGCTAGTCTCTGCGTGAGTCTTTATGCTTTTTTTATTTTCCTTCGTTGAATCTTGTCCGAGTCTTCTTTATACTCCCTCCATTCTTCTTCAGGGCCCCTCTTTCCCTTGAGAGAGTCGCTGTCCCCTCCGTCATGGGGTCGGCAGAGACGTCCGCCAATATTCGGTGGGCCGACCCCGCCGCCGACCTCCGGGAGGCGACGAAGCGAAATGCGCGGGAGAGGCGCAAGGAGGAGGAGGCCGAACGCCTGGAGAAGGCGGAGGCCGACAAGGCGGCCGCCTCCGCCTAGAAGAAGCTGGAGGAAACCGAAGCCGCCCTTGCGGCGAGACGGCGTGCCAAGGAGGCCGCGCGTCGCCGATCGGCGATGCTCGTCCCCCCACTATCGTCTGCACCGCCGCCTCCGGAGTTCACAGGGCAGACCGGGGAGGCCGGCACCGAGAACCCCGTCGTGGAGAAGGAGAGCAGCGAGGCCTCCATGTCGGACACTCTCGTGCGACCACCGCCGTCTGGGAGACCGCACGGCAAACAACCGGTGGGTCCGTCGGAGCCGCCGGTCACGGACGAGGCCGAGGCACGGCTGCTTCTCCAAGTCGCCTCGCCGGTGCGCTGCCGTCTTGAGAGGGCGACCTCGGTGCCGCGGCCTCGGGAGACCGGCGCCGCCAGCTCGGCAACCTTAGACGCCGAGGCCACAAGCGCTGCGCCCACCGGGTGGGTGCGCGGAGGCGGCACCGGTCCGCTGAATCAAGCACTTCTGGACGTTCAGGCGAAGCTGCACGCTGAAGGCGACGCCCTTCAAACTTGCACCAGGGCGCATCTGGCAGCGCGGACGGCCGTCCGAGTACGTTTCCTTCTTTCTTTTTGATTCTTGTTTTTCTCCGTGGGGGCGCGCCAGCGCACCCACTGGGTGTAGTCCCCGAGTTCCGGGACGGCTGCTGAGCAGGCGGTTCGGAACTCCCTCTGGCGAGTTCCAAATACTAACTTTGTCTTCAATGACTTATTGCAGGAGTATCACAACCTCCGCGCCACTACCTTCAACCGCAATGTTGAGGAGTTGAGCAAGCGGGCTGCCGACTTGTTGGAAAGCCGGAGTAAGTTCTTTTTCTTTGCGGGGGCGCGCTGGCGCACCCGCGGGCTGTAGTCCCGGCGATCTTCTTTGCTGACGACTTATTTGTCTCTTCTTTCGCTCCTCAGAAGCCAACGCCGTTCTTCAGGAGCAGCTGGGCGAGGCCAATACCGCCCGTCGTGCCAAGGAGGAGGAGTGTGGCAAGCTCGCCACGGAGCGCGACCTGCTGGCGGCGCAGCTGGCCGAGCAGAAGGAGCTGCCCAAGAAGGCGCAGGACGAGGCCGAGAAGAAGGAGGCCGCTCTCCTGGCCGAGTTCGAGAGCGAGCGCTCTTCCTGGACTGACAGGGAGGCGATGCTGACCTCCGGCTTCCACGAGATCGAGGATATCGTTGATAGTACATTCCTTTCGTTTCTTTGGGCTTCCGACTATGTGTCAGGCCGACTTCTGATTTTTCGGCTTGCTTCTCTTTTGTCTTGGCAGACTTCTTCCCTGGTCACTCGCAGGCAGTCCCTCTGGCCATCGAGGCTGCTCGTGAGGCGCGAAGGGCAAACAGTGAGGAGATCGCCGCTAATTCCCCCCGAACCGTCGATGAACAGCTCCCGAGCATTGAAGCCCGTCTTCGTCCGGACCACCGGCAGATGCGCCGGATTCAGTGTGCCGGCGCCCAGGCGGTTGCCGCTTTGTGGCCAGACATGCCGGCTCTGCGCACCGCCAGGCGGACCGCCGACTGGCTGGAAGTCGCTGCCGGCCGTCTTGAGGCCTGGAAGGGCTCCTCGGCCCGGGCCGAAGCGCGCCGGGCCTTGGAGTTCGTCAAGGCGTGGTATCCAGGGCTGGACCTGGACCGTCTGGCCGCGTTCCGGTCAGAAGCCCAGGCCGAGCTGGAGGCCGTGGAGGGTGCCCTTATCGAGCGTGCGACGGCCATTGCTGAAGGCGGCGAGGAAGTGCCGCCAGAGTGGTTCGGGATGAAACCGGAGTATGGCGAGGACTCGGCGGAGGTGATCGACTCCAGCACCGAGAAGGAGGACGAGGCGGAGGCCGAAGGCGAGGCGAAGGTGCCAGAAGACGGAGCAGGCGGCCAGCCTCAGCTCGACCGCGCCTCCAGCAACAAGCCGCGTCGAGAGAAGGCGACTGCCGCCGGAGGCGATCAAACCGAGACCGCCAAGCCGACTGCCCCGGCGCCTGACACCGCCGTCTCCTCCGATCCTCCGATCCCAGATGCCGCCTCCTAGGCTGCTTTTTCCGCCTCTGCTTGTCTGTCTTAAGTAATCTTTTGAGAACTTTGTTAGATTCAAACAATTCCACCCGCGGTGTGTATCTTGAATTTCTATTCGAAGATTCGGCCAAGGGCCTATGTAAATATTTATCCGATTTCCATCTTTCCTTGCTTAATGCTCTTTAGGCTTTTCCCTTTGCTGCCTTCCTTTAGTCGCTGCCTTGCCAGTCGGACAGCCGCTCTGCGGACTGTCGCTGAGTCAAGTGCTTGGCTACTTCGGGAAGGCAAGTACTTGGCCGTGTAGAGTTTCTTTAGCAAGTCGAATAAAAAGCGTCAGGACGACTACCCAAGAGTCGGCCGTCTTTGATAGAGGCTAAAAAAGACGGCGAGCCGGCTGCTGATGAGTCGGCTTTCTGCTTCAGAAATGCTGGAGGCCGTCTCGCGCTATGTTCGTGCTTTAGGTCCTTAGCCATTTTTCGTGTGGGCGCCCGTTCTTCCTCACTCCTGCCTGCCTCACAGTCGCTCTGCGAGCTGCGGCTCTGCCAGGAGGCGGATTGGGCACCGCGCACTACTTGTCTGACTGCGGGAAGCTCCTCATAGTGCAAGGCGGCGAGTCCCTGAGCTGACTAGTCTGGCCCGGTGCCAAGCGGCTTGTAATAAAAGTAATGTACTCGAAGGCATAATTCTTATCATACAGATAACAAAAAGGGCAGTCCCCGAGCTCGTCTCGGGGGCCCCAAAGTCTTAGTACTTTAATACAAAAGGGTAGTGCGATACATACTGCATCAACTGTAAAATCTTCGAAGAAGATTTGCATTCCACGGGCGCTCTGTCTCTTTGCCGGAGTCGTCCCTCTTGCACGCTCGGGGATTCTGAGCGTCGATCAAATAGTAGGCATTGTTCCCTAGCACCTTGCTGATGATAAAGGGGCCTTCCCAAGGTGCCGACAGCTTGTGCTGGCCGGCTGTTCGCTGGATCAGCCGGAGCACAAGGTCGCCTTCTTGGAAAGATCTCAGCCTGACCTTCCTCTTGTAGTATCGACGCAGACTCTGCTGGTAGATGCTGGACCGGCTGAGTGCCAACAGCCGGCCCTCTTCCAGCAGATCGACGCCGTCTTGACGTGCTTCTTCTGCTTCTTCCTCGGTGTACATGGTGACTCGCGGGGAGTCGAACTGTATGTCCGTTGGGATGACGGCTTCGGCGCCATAGACGAGGAAGAAGGGTGTGAAGCCGGTTAACTTGTTTGGAGTTGTGCGCAGACTCCAGACGACGGCTGGCAGCTCCTCAAGCCAACAGCCGGCAGATCGCTCCAGTGGTACGACGAGTCGAGGCTTGATGCCGGATAAGATGAGGCCGTTTGCTCGCTCCACCTGGCCGTTTGACTGCAGATGGGCAATGGACGCTAAGTCCAGTCGGATGCCCTGCGTCGCACAGAAACAGGCCAAGGCGCCTTTGGCGAAATTCGTGCCATTGTCAGTGATGATGCTGTGTGGGATGCCGTACCGAGTTGTGATGTCAGCGATGAAGGTCACTGCAGTCGGGCCATTCAACTTCTTGATGGGTTTCACCTCCACCCACTTGGTGAACTTGTCCACTGCGACAAGTAGGTGAGTCAAGCCACCTCGTGCCGTTTTGAATGGTCCCACCATGTCCAGGCCCCAGACTGCAAAGGGCCAGGCGATGGGGATAGTCCTGAGTGCGGAAGCTGGCTGAAGTGGCTTGGAACGGAAAATCTGGCACCCCTTGCACTTTTGGACTAACTCTTTGGCCTCTTCCAGGGCGGTTGGCCAGAAGAAACCGTGCCGGAAGGCTTTGGCGACGAGTGCCCTGGAGGCCGCGTGGTGACTGCACTCGCCTTCATGGATGTCTCTGAGGATTGCTTGACCTTGTTCTGCCTCGACGCAGCGTTGGAAGACGCCGGTAACGCTGCGCCTGACCAACTCTCTGTTGACTATGGTGTAGGCTGCTGCTCGGCGTTGCACTTGCCGAGCCAAGATTTCATCCGTTGGCAGTTCTCTGTTTACTAGGAACCTGAGGATGGGCTGGGCCCATGAAGGTGCTGCTATTTCTTCAACTGCCACTAGTGCGACTTGGATAAGGGCGGCCGGGCTAGGAGGCAGTGGGTTGGAGTCCGCAGCCGCTTGCTGATTCGACAAAGTCCCGGGGCCGACTGGAGCAGTCCCCGGGCCGAGCTCTGGAGTCTTCGATCTTGCCACTGCAGTCCCCAGGCCGGGTTCTGAAGTCCCAAGGCCGGCTTTGACTGTGTGTTTCTTGGAGTCGGATCCGTCTTCCTTAGGCGGAGCCAGCACAAAGATTGAATCTGATTCTGGTGATGGCTTGATAGAAGGCTTGAGGAGGCGCCGGAGGGCGACACCAGATGGTATTGCCTGGCGGGTGGAGCCGATTCGTGCCAAGGCATTTGCTTGGTCGTTGTCGTTCCTTGGCACGTGGAGCAACTCGCACCCCTCGAAGTATCCGCTGAGTTGCTGGACGAGGAAACGATAGCTCGCCATATTTGCGTCCTTGGCGTCCCAATCGCCAGATGATTGTTGTACCACCAAGTCAGAGTCGCCATAACACAGGATCCGGCGAATGCCGAATTCTTTGGCAAGCCGGAGCCCATGGATGAGCACCTCGTACTCAGCCACATTGTTGGAGGCGGCGAAGTGGATCTACAGTGCATATCTGAGCTTGTCGCCCTTGGGGGAAGTGAGGACGACGCTGGCTCCCAAGCCGGTGCGCATCTTGGAGCCGTCGAAGTGCATCCGCCAATGGGTGGAGTCGGGCGCTGGCGGCAGATACTGGGTCTCGGCCTAGTCGACGAGGAAGTCGGCCAGTGCTTGCGACTTGATGGTGGTGCGGGGCTCGTAGTAGATGGTGTAGGGGGCCAGGTTGATGGCCCATTTGGCCACTCGGCCAGAAGCATCTCGGTTTCCGATGATCTCGGCCAGTGGAGCTGTGTAGACCACAGTGATTGGATGCTCCTGGAAGTAGGGCTTCAACTTCTTGGCAGCGAAATGCACGCCATAGCACATCTTCTGGTAATGGGGGTAGTTCTGCTTGGAGGCCAACAGCACCTCGCTCAAGTAATTTACTGGTCTCTGGACAGGTAGCGCCTTGCCTTCCTCCTTGCGCTCGACTACAATGACTGTGTTGACTACTCGGCTGGTGGCGACAATGTAGAGGAGCATGGGCTCTTTGGGAGTCAGAGCCGCCAGCACAGGGGGAGTAGTCAACATCTTATTTAGCTGGAGAAAAGCCTCGTCCACCTTGGGAGTCCACTCAAAGAAGGTCGTCTTCTTCATGAGCTGATACAAGGGGAGAGCCTTCTCGCCCAGCCGACTGATGAATAGGCTGATGGATGCCAAACAGCCGGTGAACTTCTGCACGTCTAACAGTCGTCTGGGTGCTTCCATCCTCTCGATGGCCTTGATCTTCATAGGATTGCACTCTATGCCTCGTTTGGAGACCAGGAAACCGAGGAGCTGGCCGGCTGGTACTCCAAAAATGCACTTCTCTGGGTTGAGCTTGATCTGGAATCGGCGCAGATTCTCAAATGTTTCCTTGAGGTCCTCCAGCAAGGTTCCACGCTTCTCCATCTTCACCACTACGTCATCCACATAGACGTGGGCATTTCTGCCGAGTTGCTTCAGGAGGCACTTCTGCATGCAACGCTGAAAGGTGGCGCCGGCGTTTCTCAAGCCAAACGTCATGGTCAGGTAGCAGAAGGCTCCAAACGGCGTGATGAAGGCGGTCTTCAGTCTGTCGGCCAGGTTCAGCTTGATCTGGTGATATCCTGAATATGCGTCTAGGAAACTCAACAGCTCGCATCCGGCTGTGGAGTCTATCACCTGATCGATTCTCGGCAGAGCAAATGGGTCCTTGGGGCAAGCTTTGTTGAGGCTCGTGTAATCAATACACATCCGCCACTGCTTGTTCTTCTTCAGCACCAGTACTGGGTTTGCCATCCACTCTGGAAAAAACACTTCCATGATGAAGCCGGCTGCCAGGAGCCGGGCTATTTCTTCTCCAACAACTCTTCTTTTTTCTTCTGACAGGCAGCGCAAGGGCTGCCTGACGGGCTTCATATCAGACCGGACGTGTAATTTGTGCTCGGCGAATTCCATCGAGACACCAGGCATGTCCTTGGGGGACCATGCGAAGATGTCGCGATTCTCACGGAGGAAATCGACGAGCTCGCCTTCCTATTTGCTGTCAAGGCCTGTGCCCATGACAGCATATCTCTCCGGGTGCTCCGGGTCCAGTGGTATCTTCTTTGTTTCTTTGGCCGGCTTGAATGATCCTTCTGCTTCCGACTCCTTGGGGTCGGGCGATAACTCGGCCTGCTTGCCGGCCATCGCCACGACTCGATCAAGAAGCCGTTTCTCAGCCGCGATCACCAAGGATTCGGCCAGCTGACTACTTTCGGCCGCGCAAGCGGACGACTTCCTGTAGTCGCTGGGCACGGTTAGGATTCCCTTGGAACTCGGCATCTTCATCTTGAGGTAGGCGTAGTGGGGGACCGCCATGAACTTGGCCAAGGCGGGTCGGCCAAGAAATGCATGATATGGGCTTTCGAGGTCCACCACCTCAAACCAAATTGGCTCTCGACGGAAATGATCCTTGTCTCCGAAGAAGACATCTATTAGGATCTTGCCGATTGGGGAGTAGGAAAGGCCAGGGACGATTCCGTGGAACACAGTCCGACTGCTCTGAAGCTGTCTTCGCTTGATTCCTAATTTCTCCATTGTATCCTTGTACAGGATGTTGATACTGCTGCCTCCGTCTATCAGTACTCGTGAGAAGCGAGCGGCCCGCCTATCAGTGGCGAGTGTGGCGCTTAAGACCAAGGCATAAGAGCCTGGACTCGGCATCACCTCTGGGTGATCAACTCTGCTCCAACTGATAGGCTTTTCGGACCAATGCATGAACTCTGGGGGACTTGATGCAACTGCATTCACTTCTTGCTGCTGCTGGCGCCTGCTGCGTCGGTCATCTGCCACACTGGTGAACACCACATAGGCTCCATGCTCATCCGGGAACTCGTCTTGTATTGCGCCGACTGGCCTGACGGTCGGCTGCTGGGGCGGCTATGGAGGAGGCGGCCCAGCAGGAGGGGGAGGGAGCAGGCCGTCCCCCTTGGCGATTCTGGTCAGCTAGTGGCATTTCCTGGTGGTGTGGTTTGACGGCTTCGCGCCGCTGTGGAACTTGCAAGGACCGTCTGGAGTCTGTTCATAGGAGAAGGCTGGCAGCTAGTTGGACTTGCCGCCCTTCTGTCGCTTTGCCGGAGGCGGTCCCTCCAACTGCTGGTCTTCTGCTGCTGCCACTTGCCGACTGTTGGAAGTCGGCTGCGGGGCTTTGCGCTTTTGGTCATTCTGCTGTTGCCGCCGACTGGTGTCTCCAGCCGGAGTTCTTGGAGCCTGAGGGGCGACTTTGCCAGTCGTGCTGACCCGAATCTCCGCCTTCATGGAGGAGTCGGCCGTGGCGTACTTGTCCGCTGTGATCAACAGCTCATCGAGGGTCTCCGGCTCGTTGCAGAGGAGCTTGTGCTTGAGGAGGGTGCCTTCTCTGCACCTGGCAGTAAAATACTCGATGGCCTGCACCTCGTGCACGCCCTCGCAGGAGTTCCGGAGTTCACCCCAGCGCGTGAGGTAGTCGCGAGTAGACTCGTCAGGGCCTTGCACGCACAAGGAGAGTTGGCGTGGCTTGGGAGGTCGCTTGTACGTGCTGGTGAAGTTGTGGACAAAAGCCTCGGTGAAGTCGACCCAGCTATTGATGCTGCGAGGCTTCAGACTGTTCAACCACGTCCGGGCCGAGCCCTGGAGCATGAGCGGGATGTATCTTACGGCAACACGCTTGTTGCCGTTCGCTATGTTGACGGCGGTGGAGTAGTCGATCAGCCAATCTTCCGGTTTCACGGTGCCGGTATATTTGGGCGTGTCTCGGGGGAGCGTGAACCCTTTGGGGAAGGGCTCATCTCGGATGCGGGGTCCAAAGCAGGGGGGACCCAACTCGTCTTCTTCTTCCAGCGCCAGGGATCGGTGGAGTCAGTCGATCCGGTGGCGGGCGTCGTTCTCTCCGACTCCCTCTCGGCGGCCAAGGCGGTCGCCGAGAGTCAGATGTTCCACGGGCGGCGGGGAGACTCGCCTTTCTCTGCGAGGAGGGGGAGGCAGGTAGTCGTCCCGCCGTTCCACCGCTTTGGGGCGGCCGTCTTGGTCGCGCTCGATGGTGATGCGAGTCTGACTGTGGCTGACAGCCGGCTCCTTGTCCTTCTTCCAACGGGCCCCGCCAGTCGGCGTCTGAGACGTCGCACCATGGTCTCGGCGAGGCGGTGGGTCGTCGTTTTGGAGCTGCGGCGCCTCGGTACGGCAGCCGGCATCATTCTGCGCTGCGGCCGCGTCGAGGAGCTGCTGAACTCGCTCCGTCATTACGCGGCGCTCTTCGCCTTCGAAGTTGTCGAGCTCGCCTGCCGCCACCTGGGCGGCACGGATATTCTCTGCGGGCATGGCATACACAGGGCGATCGGCCCCGAAGAGGTTGGTGATTGCCGCGCCGCGCTGTCGGACCGCGCCTAGGCAGCTAGGCCCGGTCGGAGCCGGCGAGCCGCCTACGGCGCGATCCATCTCGCGTTGGTAAGCTTCTGACAAGCGCCTCATGCTTGCCAGCTTCTTCGCGCCTTCGACGAGCTGAAGGCGGAGCGCCTCCAGTGTCTCGGCGTTGGCGTCTTCCGGAATCGGCGCTGCAAGGCCTCGCAGGGCCGTGTCAAGCGGGTCGTGCGCTCCTTCGCCGGAGCGCTCGCCGTGCTCGAGGACGAGGACCTCAGTGATGGTGCTTCCGCTGCTCCCCGCGCAAGGGAGCGGCTCGTCGTAGACCACCACGTTGGTGGGGAACGCGTCGAGCGACGCGGTGTCAGAGTCGACCAGCATCGGGTCGGTGGATCCTATGGACTCCAGGTCCGCGGCAGGCTCGCCGGCGACGTGGAGTTGGTTGAGGAGGCCCGCGAGGAGGCTCTCGGGGACACTCGTGCCTGCATCGGACGCAGGCTCATCAGAGAGGCGAACCTCGCCGATAAGATCGGCGAGGCAGCTGGCCGCACAGGCGATCTCAGCGCCGTGCAGCGCGTCGGCACAGACGCCATCCGGCGTGCCGGGCTGGCTGTGCTCGCCGGCGACGTGGAGTTGGTTGAGGAGGCCCGCGAGGAGGCTCTCGGGGACACTCGTGCCTGCATCGGACGCAGGCTCATCAGAGAGGCGAACCTCGCCGATAAGATCGGCGAGGCAGCTGGCCGCACAGGCGATCTCAGCGCCGTGCAGCGCGTCGGCACAGACGCCATCCGGCGTGCCGGGCTGGCTGTGCTCGCCGGGGAGGAACAGGGTTCCCGTCCAGAGCAGATCTCCGGACGACGGTGCACCTCGCCCCACGATGGGCGCCAAATGTCGGGGGTTGGGTACGGCATATGCCAAAGGATGGCTTATCATGGTGGGAGCGAGTAGAACGTCGCCGGTGCCTGGAAGTGGGATGAGGCGAAGACATGCACGCCGGCGGAACTTACCCAGCTTCAGGGCTCTCCTAGGAGATAACACCCCTACAGCTGCTCTGCGGGGTCTCCGCATGATCACTAAGGCAAAGTGACTACAATGGTGCTCCTAGAGCTGTTTCGGGAGGCGGGAGAGGGCAAGGCTAACTCTCTCCTCCCTGTGCTATCTGGTCTATCTCTATCTAGGTCCGAACCCTTTGCATGGGTGCCCCGGGGGGTTTATATAGGCCTACCCCCGGGGGTACAATAGTAATCCGGCTGAGCGCGGGTCCCAGCCGTCTGTCTCTCAGGCCGCGGTCTTCCCCGCCGGCTTCTGGGGCCCACCGACTGGCGGGTCCCGTGGACATGCTTGATACTGTAGCGGCACTCTTGATGACGCAGGCTTGGTCATTGGGTCGTGGCAACAATGCCGCCGTCTATCGGGCGATCACTGTTGCCATTCCCCATCCTATCTGGTTAATGGCTCGTGGGGCCCTGGGGAGGAGTCCGCCGACTCCTGGGGGCCGACTCCCACAGGTCCGTCTTCGGGGCGCCCAGGCCGCCTTCGGCCCACCCACTGATAGGCGGCCCCGCCGTCTTCGGGCCGTACAGGCCGGCGTCGTGGGCACAGTACGAGGCGCACTGTAGCTGAGGTCAGGGCAGGCATGGCAATAGTGCCGCCCCTCGCCGGAGATCTTCCAGCGATACGGCTCACTGTAGCCATGCCAGCCCTTCGTAAGCAGGGGGGGAACGGCCACGCCGTGACCGTACCCCACATTGTACTTCGGGACGAGGGAGGAGTCATGGGCCAACTCTCCATAGTCGGCCTCTCTGGAGGTCGCCAGCTCGGAGTCGGCTTGTCTCGGAGTCGCCGTCTGGGACTCGGCTTGTCTTGGAGTCGCTCCTGGGACTCGGCTCGAGGGGCGCGGCCTGCCCCGACGTCTTGAAAGGTCCTGGGACTCGGGTCAGCCTACCCGTGGCCCAATACTCCGACAGAGATGTTTATGGGCTAAGTTGGGGACTAAACTGCTTTTTAGTACTACTTGTCACCCCCAAACTGATGGACAAACTGAAGTAGTCAATAGAACATTGTCTACTATGCTTAGGGCTGTTTTGAAGAATAATAAGAAAATGTGGGAAGAATGCTTGCCTCATATTGAATTTGCTTATAATCATTTATTGCATTCTACTACTGAGATGTGCCCTTTTGAAATTCTGTATGGTTTCCTGCCTCGTGCACCTATTGATTTGTTGCCTCTTCCATCTTCGGAGAAGATTAATTTTGATGCTAAACAACGTGCTAAATTGATTTTAAAAATGCATGAGTTAACTAAGGAAAACATTGAGCGTATGAATGCTAAATACAAACTTGCTGGAGATAAGGGTAGAAAACATGTTGTGCTTGCACCTGGAGATCTTGTTTGGTTACATTTGTGTAAGGATAGATTTCCTGATTTGTGCAAATCAAAGCTAATGCCACGTGCTGATGGTCCTTTTAAGGTTTTAGAGAAAATAAATGATAATGCATATAAACCTGAGCTGCCTGCAGATTTTGGGGTTAGTCCCACTTTTAACATTGCAGATTTGAAGCCTTATTTGGGTGAGGACGATGAGCTTCCGTCGAGGACGACTTCATTTCCAGAAGGGGAGGATGATGAGGACATCAATACCATTGTTACACCCAACACCCCTGCTGCTATACATACTAGACCAATTACTAGAGCTCGCGCACGCCAATTAAATTACCAGGTACTTTCATTTCTTGGTAACGATTCTAATGTTCATGAGAATATGATGCTGCCTAAATTGGATACATTTGTTTTGCTTACAAATGAAGGGCCTAGCTTTGAGAAGGATGAAGATTGGAGCAAGAACAAGCATGGATATGATGGCATGCACAAGGGGAACAAGAACGGAGTTACAAGTGATGATTTCAGGATGTGGGAGCCACCATAATGAGTGCATGAAGCCTTGGACGAAATATACAAGATGCTACTTCATAATTTTCGTCCAGAGGCTATTCTAGGTGCCGCGTCACCTTATTATTGGGCCAGGCCCATGTAATTTCGAAATACTTGATTATAGGCTATTTTTAGAGTCTGTATGTGTGGGAAACAAGAGTTAGGGTTGGTTTCGGACCCCTCCCTCAAGGGCCACGAAATTCCCCCCTCTTCCTCCATATATACAGCCCTTAGGGCATCGTTTAGACTTCGGGTTTTGTTTAGATTAAAGTTCGCCATAGCTGCAACTTCGCGTACTTCGTTTCTGTTCAACGACCAGAAAAAGGCGTCACAGAACCCCACCTTGATCAATAAAGATTTCATCTTATATTCGCAATACCCAGATTGCAATCTCAGTTTCTTGCTTGTTCTTCATTTGCTCGCAAGAAACAGACCCTCGTGGTCAGGTTGATCGTGCTCCAGCGTGGTCAAGAACCTCTCGGAGTTGGTTTAGCGATTGCTAAGGTGCGACGTCCTCACACGTTCGTAGTCGGATCATCAAAGTCGACTTCCACCAAAGCGATATCCATCATCTCATCGAAAGACGGGACACCTTTGCCTCTATCATACTCCTCGTGGCCGAATGATGGGCCATCTCCGCCACTGTTGCTGCCGCTATGGTGAAACCCAGGTGGGCTGCGACGGGAGTCGACAACAAGAACTTCTACCGCGGGGTCATAGCTCCCGCTCTCAGAAAACATACCTGCAGAGCCAGTCGACTGGACCGCAGAGAAATTCGTCGGGCTCGATAGCCGCGACTTGGGGGGTGGTCGTCTGGCGAGCCACCGCATGCTTCACCCACCGCTGGAGCCGCGACCGACCAGATCGCTTGCGGCGGCGTCTAGCGGAGTGAGAAGGCAATGCAAGGACCGACTGATACGGAGTCAACGGCTGTCATAGGAGGACGCGACAGGAACTCACGCGGAAGTGCGACGATCCGCGGATCGGGAGAGTCTCGACATCGAGGGGGGGGGGCTTCTTGGAGCTAGGCCAAGTCGTCAGCGGAAAGTGAGCGCACCGAGTCGGAACTCGTGGCCCATGACCAAACCACGCCGGAAACCATGTTGATGAAGATCGGAGAAAATGCAACCTCGTCGGAAGTTGCTAAGACGCTTTGCCCCACAGTGGGCGCCAACTATTGTGGTACTAAGTCTGACAGTAAGAGTAGGGGTACGTATGAGGATGCGAGGACCTAGCTACGGCGTAGTTGTACACACGAGTTTACGAGTTCAGGCCCCTCTCGGAGGAGGTAAAAGCCCTACGTCTCGGTGCCCTGAGGTGGTCGACTGGAATATGAATGTGTGTTACAAGGGGTGCGAACCCTTGTCTCAGAGGAGGGGGGTGGCTTATATAGAGTGCACTAGGACCCCGGCCGCCCTCCGTTACAGGGGTTCAATGTACATTAAGATAGGGCATTACTGGTAATGCCAGCTATAAAGTGTCATCAATGATCTTTAAGACTACAGAGTGAACGCCTAACCGTTGCCATCCTGAGTGACTCTAGGTCTTCTGTACTCCGAGTGGTTTCCTATATGGTCGAATGACTCCATCCAGGTCGAATGAAATTGGGGGTATTCGAGTGAGGTGACTGGTCGAGTGGATTGCACTCGATGGCTTCAGTCGATACTTCTTGTTGTGCTCTAAATGTCCTTGCTTCTAGGGTAGTGACTTGGGTAGGGCCTATAGATCATGTCTATGACCCTACCCTAGGTCTATGACATCGTCACTGGCCATCCACCTTGTGATCACGGGTGAATTCCGTGATCATGACGTGATTGACACTGAGTCAACACTCCACCATTCCTTGGCACTTGAAGATCTCCTGCACCACCGCCATGAGTGATAGAGGCAAAGGTGTCCCATCTTTCGATGAGATGATGGATTTCGCTTTGGTGGAAGTCGACTTTGACAATCCGACTACGAACGTGCGGGGACGTCGCGCCTTAGCAATCGCTAAACCAACTCCGAGAGGTTATTGACCATGCTGGAGCACGATCAACCTGACCACGAGGGTCTGTTTCTTGCGAGCAAATGAAGAACAAGCAAGAAACTGAGATTGCCATCTGGATATTGCGAATATAAGATGAAATCTTTATTGATCAAGGTGGGGTTCTGTGACGCCTTTGTCTGGTCGTTGAACACAAACGAAGTACGCGAAGTTGCAGCTATGGCGAACTTTAATCTAAACAAAACCCAAAGTCTAAACGATGCCCTAAGGGCTGTATATATGGAGGAAGAGAGGGGGAATTTCGTGGCCCTTGGTGGAGGGGTCCGAAATCAACCCTATCTCTTGTTTCCCCACACATACGGACTCTAAAAATAGCCTATACTTAGCCCATAAACATCTCCAAAAGTGGCTAAGAAATTTAGTATCACGATCTGAAACAATAGTATTTGGCACACCATGCAAGCGAATAATTTCAAGAAAGAACAAATCAGCAACATTAACCGCATCATCGATTTTATGACATGGTATAAAGTGTGCCATTTTCGAGAATCTATCCACGACAACAAATATGCTATCCCTCCCCTTCTTTGTTCGAGGTAAACCTAAAACAAAGTCCATAGATATATCCTCCCAAGGAACACTAGGTACAGGCAAAGGCATATATAAACCATGAGGATTGAGTTGTGACTTAGCTTTTTGACACGTAATGCAGCGAGCAATAAAACGCTCAACATCCCGTCTCATCTTTGGCCCAAAGAAATGTGTAGCAAGTACTTCCTCCGTCTTCTTGACGCCAAAGTGTCCCATTAATCCTCCTCCATGCGCCTCCTGCAACAACAAAAGACGAACAGAGCTAGATGGAATGCATAGCTTGTTAGCACGAAACACAAATCCATCGTTAACGACGAACTTGTTCCACATTCTTCCTTCTTTACAATTCTGCATTACATCTTTAAAATCAGCATCATGCACATATTGATCTTTGATGGTCTCCAAACCAAATATTTTGAAGTCAAGTTGTGAAAGCATAGTATAGCGACGAGACAAAGCATCGGCAATAACATTTTCTTTTCCCTTCTTGTGTTTAATGACATAAGGGAAAGTATCAATGAATTCAACCCATTTAGCATGTCCACGATTCAGTTTAGCTTGACTTTTAATATGTTTCAAAGATTCATGATCAGAATGTATAACAAATTCTTTTGGCCATAAATAATGTTGCCATGTTTCTAAAGTCCGAACAAGAGCATATAATTCTTTATCATAAGTAGAATAATTCAGACTAGGCCCACTCAATTTTTCAGAAAAATATGCAACAGGTTTGCCATCTTGTAATAACACACCTCCTAATCCAATTCCACTAGCATCACATTCAAGCTCAAAAGTCTTATTAAAATCAGGAAGTTGGAGTAAAGGAGCATGTGTCAACTTATCTTTCAATACCGTGAAGGCTTCTTCCTATGCGGTACCCCAAAGAAAAGGCACATCTTTCTTTGTAAGCTCATTGAGAGGTGCAGCAATGGTGCTGAAATCTCTCACAAAACGCCTATAGAATCCAGCGAGGCCAAGAAAACTCCTCACTTGTGTGACCGTTTTGGGCTGCGGCCAACTCTCAATAGCGTCAATCTTGGCTTTATCAACTTCAATTCCCTGTGGAGTAACAACATAGCCAAGAAAAGATACTCGGTCGGTGCAAAAGGTGCACTTCCCAAGGTTACCAAACAAACGTGCATCACGTAGAGCAATAAAAACAACACGTAAATGTTCCAAATGTTCTTCCAATGATCTGCTATAAATCAATATGTCATCAAAGTAAACTACCACAAATCGTCCAATGAAAGCACGTAAAACTTCGTTCATTAATCTCATGAAAGTACTAGGTGCATTAGTTAACCCAAAAGGCATGACTAACCACTCATATAATCCAAACTTAGTTTTAAATGCTGTTTTCCATTCATCTCCCAATTTCATACGAATTTGATGGTATCCACTACGCAAATCAACTTTGGAGAATATTGTAGAGCCACTCAATTCATCAAGCATATCATCTAGCCTAGGAATAGGATGACGATAACGAATAGTAATATTATTAATGCCTCTACAATCAACACACATACGTGATGTACCGTCGTTTTTCGGCACTAGAATAATAGGAACAGCACAAGGACTAAGGGATTCGCGTATATAACCTTTGTCGAGAAGCTCTTGTACTTGACGCATAATCTCCTTCGTCTCCTCCTGATTGGTATGGTATGGCGCACGGTTTGGCAGTGAAGCACCGGGAATTAAGTCAATCTGATGCTCAATTCCTCGAATAGGCAGTAATCCCGGTGGCACGTCTTGTGGAAAGACGTCAGCGAACTCCTGCAAAATGTTAGTGACAGCAGGAGGCAAAGAGGAAGGCACGTCCTCGAATGAAAATAATGCCTCTTTGCACACAAAAGCATAGCAAACAGATTTGCTGAAATCTAGCTCATCAATATCAGATTTGGTGGCAAATAAACATGCACTTTTCAATTTAATTTCAGAAGCAACACTATATGGTTTATTATTAGGCTTCATTTGTTGCTCAAATTCTTTTGCCACAATCTGATTTTCACTCTTATTCTTCTCCTGTTTTGCTTTATTAGCTCTATTAATACCATCTTTCAAAATAGAATCAGGAGTCATAGGATGCAAAGTAATATTTTTATCCTTATGAACAAGAGTATACTGATTGTTTCTACCATGCTGTACAGAATTTTTATCAAATTGCCATGGTCTACCAAGTAATAAGGAACATGCTTGCATAGGTACCACATCGCAATCAACATAATCAGCATATGTAGAGATACTAAAATGCACACGAACAGTACGTGTTACCTTAACCTTGCCGCTGTTATTGAACCATTGGATGTAGTAAGGATGTGGATGTGGTCTTGTGGTGAGAGAAAGCTTCTCCACCATCTCCATGCTAGCCAAGTTGCTGCAGCTACCTCCGTCTATGATGACGCGCACAAAACGTTCCTTCACAACTCCCTTGGTATGGAACAAATTGTGCCTCTGATTTTGCTCAGCTTGTGTGACCTGCACACTCAAAACATGTTGAGCAACTAAACATCCATACCTGTCAGCGTCTTCAGGAGCCATGTATTGTGTCTCATGATCAGAATCATCTCCACCATGTTCTTCACGTGTAATAAGAGCCAAAGTCTCCTCATCATAGTCACTAGCGGACTCATATCCACCATCCTCGATAGCAATCATCACACGCTGAGATTTGCATTCTCTCGCATAATGACCTCCTCCCTTACAACGATGACAAATAATATCACTTGTGTGCCTTGTTGATGCCATGGAAGAAGAAGAACTCTGTGCAGGCCCGGCAGGTGCGCTCTTGGCAGATAATGGTGGTTGTTCCTGTTTTCTTGTATCACGGCTGGAGGAGGCACCTGATTGAGGTGTTGGTGCAGTTGAAGTAGAAGATGCACGCGGTGTCCATGATGAAGGTCGGCCTGCAGAAAAGTTAGTTCGTGCCAATGCTTGTCGATCCCGCACTTCACGTTCAGCTTTACAAGCAAGATGGAATAAACGAGTGATATTAGTATACTCCTTATAATCTAGAATGGTCTGAATCTCTCTATTTAATCCACCCAGAAAACGTGTAAGCATAGCTTCATTCTCCTCAACAATACCACATCTAATCATGCCAGTTTGTAATTCCTGATAATATTCTTCTACAGAATTTTTCCCTTGTTTTAAACGCTGCAATTTTTGAAGCAATTCACGTTCATAATATGGTGGAACCCAACGCGTACGCATAGCAGTGTTCAAAGCAGCCCAAGTAGTTGGAATAGGGTATAATCTACAATGTTCAGACCACCATACACATGCAAAACTAGTGAAAGCACAAACAGCAATAACAACCCGTCTCTCCTCGGGATATTGTAAACATGTAAATTGTTGTTCAGTTTCTAACTCCCAAGTAAGATATATATCAGGAACATATCTACCCTCAAATGGTGGAATATTCAATTTCAGTTTAGGAATATGGACATCATCTCGTACCTGAGGTGGTGGTGCAGGCCTACCATTGCGAATATTTGCATGTGGACGACCTGGTGGGTGTGGTGCAGGTGGTTGCACGTAGTTCTGATTTTGATCAACCTCATCCTCGTAATCTCCCACATAATCATCCTCCTCCTCATCAGCAGCAGGAGCCACAGAAGTATCAACAACATCACCAACAGTTTGGCCAAACGCAAGAGGGACACGGCTCGCTCGGCGGAGGTCTGTTTCGTGACGTGGAGGTATTCGTTGTTGTTGTTGTTGGAGAGGTGCGTTAGGTGCAGCGGGTGGTGGTGGTGGAAGACGCGCGAGCAATTCATTAAACTTGTTATCGAGCTTTGTTTCGAACGTCTTCTCCATGCTATCTATCTTCTCCATGGCCTCTTCAAATCTGTTTAACACATCTTGCACCTGTCCACTCATCATTTGCTGAAATTTATCATGCAAATCCTTATTCATCATGTTCTCCCAGTCAGTCTCGTTGACTTGTGATCCTGGCATGGTTAGCAGCAATAGAAACACACAGAATATGATCCTACAGACTACTAACAAGAGGTGGTGGTGGGTGTCCCAAATCCATGAAGCAAATCTCAAATTCTTACGAGTTCTTACCCAGCAACAGGCGGTGACCGGGAACCGTTGTAGTCAAAACTCTCAAAGCTTGGATAGAGCGATTACCAGGGAGAGTAAAACGCACGACGTAGATGTATTTGGAGCTGGGAAGACTTATAATATGGTAGCAAAAAGGGTCAGCATAATCAATTCAGAGATGCAAAGTTGAATAAACGCTCAACGACGATACTGTGCTGGTCCTAGGCTAGACCGTGCTAGAGACGCGAGCCTAGAACACTAACAAAATCACGGCGCTGCACGTAAACAAGGGAAAAGCACACTCTGGAATTTTTTTTCGCTTTTTTTGCGTTGTTTTTTTTGCGCTGCTCTGTTTTTTTGGCGAAAAATCACTATAATGGCGAGTGTCTCAAAACTCTTACCAGGTCAAACTGACAGGATGGGCATGAATTTTTTTTCGACCAATTTTTTTTCGACTGCCCGGACCTAAAAACTAGAAACGGGTCAAAAAAAACTTTCTATAACGGCGACTGTCTCAATACGCTTAGAAACACCTAAAAACAGGATAGCCAGAATTTTTTTCGACAAGTGCGTTTTCGGAAAATTTTGGGCCTAAACGGAGGGTGGTTTCTGGACTCTTTTTTTTTTGGCTTTTGCGTGGACTGTAGGTATGAAGAATAGACTCGATCTAAACTACGAAAAACTGTAAAATCTCACCGAGCAACCTGGAAATCTGATACCACTTGATAGAGGCAAAGGTGTCCCGTCTTTCGATGAGATGATGGATTTCGCTTTGGTGGAAGTCGACTTTGACGATCCGACTACGAACGTGTGGGGACGTCGCGCCTTAGCAATCGCTAAACCAACTCCGAGAGGTTATTGACCACGCCGGAGCACGATCAACCTGACCACGAGGGTCTGTTTCCTGCGAGCAAACGAAGAACAAGCAAGAAACTGAGATTGCAATCTGGATATTGCGAATATAAGATGAAAGCTTTATTGATCAAGGTGGGGTTCTGTGACGCCTTTGTCTGGTCGTTGAACACAAATGAAGTACGCGAAGTTGCAGCTATGGAGAACTTTAATCTAAACAAAACCCAAAGTCTAAACGATGCCCTAAGGGCTGTATATATGGAGGAAGAGAGGGGGAATTTCGTCGCCCTTGGTGGAGGGGTCCGAAATCAACCCCATCTCTTGTTTCCCCACACATACAGACTCTAAAAATAGCCTATACTAATGTATTTCGAAATCACATGGGCCTGGCCCAATAAAAAGGTGACGCAGCACCTATAATAGCCTCTGGACAAAATTTATGAAGTGGCATCTTGTATATTTCGTCCAAGGCTTCATGCACTCGTTATGGTGGCTTCAAAGACCTGAAATCATCACTCGTAACTCCGTTCTTGTTCCCCTTGCGCATGCCATCATCTCCATGCTTTCTCTTGCTCCAATGTTCATCCTTCTCCAAGCTAGGCCCTTCATTTGTAAGCAAAACAAATGTATCCAATTTAGGCAACATCATATTCTCATGAACATTAGAATCATTACCAAGAAATGAAAGTACCTAGTAATTTAGTTGGCGTGCGCGAGCTCTAGTAATTGGTCCAGTATGTATAGCAGCAGGGGCTGTGGGTGTAACAATGATATTGATGTCCTCATCAATGAGCCTGGCCTCCACGGTTCCTGTCTTCTTGGTTCCTTGAACATCCCGGAGGTGGAGCATCCCCTCACACATTTCAATGGCTTGAGGGTACTTCATCACCTCCGACAAGTAGGGATTGAATACACTCTCGAAGAACTTTTCCTTGGAGGAGCTTGGTGTGGCCATGTCGATCTAGATCTGTCAGAAAAATAGAACGAAACAAGAAAAAAGGGTTTCTCCGTGATTCGGTGGTCAATACGTCTGGGGGAGTATATAAAGATTTTTTTATCTTGGGAAACAAGTATACGAAAGGAAAACAGAGTCAGGAAGGTGCCCACTACCCACCAGGGCGCACCAGGTGGGGCAGGCGCGCCCTGGTTTCTTGTGGACACCTAGGTTGCCTTCCCGGTTGTTTCTTATTTTCCTATTTTTTCTAATATTTCAAAACTGACAGAAAATACTATTGCGGATTTTTTGGAGACTATTTACTTACCGTATCACATACCTCTTCCTTTTTCAGGGTTCTGGAGTGTTCTGGAAGGTTTCTTTTTATGTGTTCCTTCGGTGTCATGGTTTGGATAATGTTAGTTTCAACATTAATAGGCATAGCTGAAATATAGTGTTCAATTCTTTGTCCATTGACCACCTTCAGGTTGGTACCTTCGGCATTATTAATCTTGATAGCTGCAGAGCGATAAACTTCTTCGATGATGTATGGTCCTTACCATTTAGAGATAAGTTTTCTTGCAAAAAATCTAAAATGAGAATTGTACAATACAACATGTTCACAAACTTTAGATTCCCGCTTTTGTATTCTTTTGTCATGCCATCTTTTAACTTTTTTTCTTTAAATAGTTTGGCATTTTCATAAGCTTGGGTTCTCCATTCATCTAGTAAACTAATATCAAATAACCTCTTTGAACCGACAAGTTTGAAGTCATAATTGAGTCTTTAATTGCCAAATATGCTTTATGTTCTAACTCAAGAGGCAAATGACAAGATTTCCCATAAACCATTTTATATGGAGACATACCCATAGGATTTTTATAAGCTGTTCTATAGGCCCAAAGTGCATCATTAGGTTTCTTAGACCAATTCTTTTGGGACCTATTGATAGTTTTTTGTAATATTAATTTTATTTCTCTATTGCTAAGTTCAACTTGACGACTAGATTGAGGATGATAGGGTGCAATTCTATGGTTAACATCAGACTTAGCAAGCATTTTATGGAAGCACCATGAATAAAGTGTGAACCACCATCAGTCATTAAATATCTAGGGACTCCAAACCTTGGGAAAATAAGTTCTTTAAGCATTTTAGCACTACTAGTTGGAATAGCTTCTACCCACTTAGGGACATAATAAATAGCAACCAAAATATGTGTTAGAGGAAGGAAAAGGTCCCATATAATCAAAACCCGAAACATCAAATGGTTCAACAACAAGTGAATAATTCATAGGCATTTCCTGAGGCTTACCAATATTACCAATTCTTTGGCATTCATCACAAGACAAGAAGAACTTACGGGCATCCTTGAAAAGAATAGGCCAATAAAAACCAGATTGTAATACCTTATGCGCAGTTCTATCTCCCGCATGATGTCCTCCATAGGCCTCGGAGTCACACTTCCGTAGGATTTGTTCCTGTTCATGCTCAGGTACACAACATCTAATAATACCATCTACTCCTTCTTTATAAAGATATGGGTCATCCCAAAAGTAATGTCTTAAGTCATAGAAGAATTTTTTTCTTTTGTTGGTATGTGAAATTAGGTGGTATAAATTTAGCAACAATGTAATTAGCATAGTCATCATACCAAGGAGTGTTATGAGAAGCATTTATTACAGCTAGTTGTTCATCAGGAAAGCTATCATCAATAGGTAGTGGGTCATCAAGAACATTTTATAACCTAGACAAGTTATCAGCTATGGGGTTCTCAACTCCTTTCCTATCAGTAATATGCAAGTCAAATTCTTGGAGCAAGAGAACCCACCTAATGAGTCTAGGTTTGGCATATTTCTTTTCCATAAATTTTAATAGCAACATGATCAGTGTGAACAATTACTTTAGAATCAACAATGTAAGATCTGAATTTATCACAAGGAAGCACAACTGCTAAAAATTATTTCTCGGTAGTAGCATAATTTCTTTGGGCACCATCTAGAGTTTTACTAGCATAATGGATAACATTTAATTTTTTATCAACTCTTTGTCCTAGAAGAACACTAACAACATGATCACTAGCATCACACATAATTTCAAAAGGCAAGTTCCAATCAGGTGGTTGAACTATAGGGGCAGAAGTTAAGGATTTCTTAAGTGTTTCAAAGGCTTCTACACAATTATCATCAAAAACAAATGGAACATCCTTTTGTAATTGATTAGTAAGAGGCCTAGAAATTTTAGAGAAGTCTTTAATGAACCTCCTATAGAAACCAACATGACCAAGGAGACTACTAATACCTTTAATGTCTGTAGGACATGGCATTTTCTCAATTGCATCAACTTTAGCTTTATCCTCCTCAACTCCTCATTCAGAAATTTTGTGCCCCAAGATAATGCCTTCATTAACCATAAAGTGGCACTTCTCCCAATTAAAGACAAGATTAGTTAGTTCACATCTCTGCAAAACTCGACCAAGGTTGCTTAAGCAATCATCAAAAGAAGTCCCATAAATGGAGAAATCATCCATGAAAACCTCAACAATCTTTTCACAAAAATCAGAGAATATAGCAGTCATACATCTTTGAAAGGTAGCAAGTGCATTACATAAACCAAAAGGCATACGTCTATAAGCATAAGTACCAAAAGGACAAGTAAAGGTGGTTTTCTCTTGAGCAGTTTGTGAAACAGGTATTTGAGAGAAACAGAATATCCATCAGGAAAACAAAAGTGTGTGTGTGCTTAGATAGTCTTTCTAAGATTTGATCAATGAAAGGTAGAGGGTAATGATCTTTTCTAGTAGCTTTATTTAATTTTCTAAAGTCAATTACCATTCTATAGCCAATCACTATTCTTTGTGGAATAAGTTCATTTGTATCATTAGGAACAACATTATACCTCCTTTCTCAAGGACACAATGAACAAGACTTACCATCTACTATCAGCTATGGGATAGATTATACCTGCTTCCAGAAGTTTTAGTATTTCAGTTCTTACCACTTCATCCATCTTAAGATTCAATCATTGTTGGTGATCAACAACGGGTTTAGCATCAAGTTCCATATTAATCTTGTGCTGACAGAGAGTGGACTAATGCCCTTAAGACCATCAAGAGTATTTCCAATAACAGCATGGTGCTTCTCCAGAATTTTTAATAATCTATCTTCTTCATGTTCTGGAAGGTTAGCACTAATAATAACAGGATATATCTTTTTCTCATTAAGATAAGCATCTTTGAAAGTGTCAGGCAATTGCTTTAATTCAAACAGATGATCACCTTTAGGTGGAGGAGGACCTACTAGAGTTGCAATAGGAAAATTGTGTTTAAGGTGGTTGTTGTTGGAAGAAAATATTATCTATTTTATTTCTTTCATGCAAGTGCATATCATTTTCGTGGCCTAGCAAATATTGTTCTAGTGGATCAGTAGGAGGTACGACAATGGAAGCAAGACCATTAAATTCATGAGACACATCACCAAAATTAACACTGACCGTTTCTTTATAGCAATCTATCTTAGCATTGATAGTGTTCAAGAAAGGTCTACCAAAAATTATGGGACAAACGTCATCTTGAGGGGAACCAAGAACTAGAAAATCAGTAGGGTATTTTATTTTCCCACACAAGACTTCAACATGTCTAACTATCGCAAGTGGTGTGATGGTATGTCTATTAGCAAGTTTAATAGTAACATCTATGTCTTCTATTTCAGCGGGTGCTATATCATTCATAATTTCTTGGTATAAAGTAAAAGGGATGTCACTCTCACTAGCACCTAAATCACATAAACCATGATAGCAATGATCTCCTATTTTAACTGAGACGACAGGCATGCGAACAACAGGCTTGTTCTTATCTTTAGTATCGGGTTTGGCAATTCTAGCAGCTTCATCATAGAAGTAAATACCATGCCCATCAATATATTCAACCAAGAGATCTTTAACCATAGAAATACTAGGTTCTACTTTAATTAGTTCAGAGGGTCTAGGTGCTTTAATATTACTTTTGTTAACCACTGTTGACACCTTAGCATGTTCCTTTATCCTAACAGGGAAAGGTGGTTTTTCAATATAAGCAGTAGGCACAAGTGGATCAACATTATAAATGATAGTCTCATCTTTAGCTATAACCGGTTCTTCAGTTTCTTCTTTAATAGGGGATGATATTTAAACCACTTCTCCTTAAGCAGATCAACATGTGTAGGAAATGATTCACAAAAAGAGGCTACTATCTCAGAGTCAAGTCCATATTTAGTGCTAAACTTGTGAAAAGCATCAACATTCATAAAAGATTTAACACAATCAAACTCAAGCTTAATACCCGACTCTTTATGTTCGTCGTTCCCAATATTCGGAGTTGCATTTAATTCTTTCTAAAAGATCCCACCTGAATTCAATAGTCTTCTTCATAAAAGAACCAGTACAAGAGGTATCGAGCATGGATTGATCATCACGAGAAAGCCGAGCATAAAAATTCTGAATGATTATTTTCTCTCGAGAGCTCATGATTGGGGCATGAACATAACATTGACTTAAGCATCCCTAAGATAGAGTGATACTTTCTCCTTCAATAGACCAAAAATTATATATATAATTCCGATCACGATGAATTAGATGCATAGGATAAAGCTTTTGGTGAAATTCCAATTTCAATCGATTCCAGTTCCACGATCCAATATCATCGCATAGTCTATACCATGTCAATGCTTTTCCCTTCAAAGATAAAGGGAAAGCCTTCTTCTTAACTTCATCTCTAGGTAAACCTACAAGCTTAAATAATCCACAAATTTCATCCACATGTGTCAAATGCCTATCAGGATGTTCAGTTCCATCTCCTGCAGAAGAATTAGCTAGCAGTTGTTCTATCATACCCCAAGTGATGCGGAGCATCCCACGATCATCCCCATGGACATGTCTACATCTCCCACGACACCACTTGGACCCATGACAAGAGCTCGAGAAAAGGCTATCGAAGATAAGGTGAACTCGCTCCTCTTCGAACTCCCACTCCCTACTTATGAGACCTGGCTACTACCTCATGCAGAGACTGTATGTGTGATCAGGTGTTTGGAGGAGAGTCGCAGATCAGCTACACCCATGGGACAAGACGTGAGGGCACCAAGTTCAACGGACAAGAAGAAGGCCTGCTCGAAACTCCCAGGCTTCGGACGACCGACGCCGACCAGACGTCCGACGCCTGGAAGCTCCAAACGACCAGCCAAGTCCCAGCCTTCGCACTCTACAACGGTCAGACGACCGACGCCGACCGAACATCCGACACCTCCCAACGCCTGGACGGCCGACGCCTCTCCGGACGATCGGCACAACCTCTCTCGAGCCAAAACAGCGGACGACCGACCCCGACCGGACGACTGGCACTTGTTGTCCAGAACCAAAACATCGGACGCCCGACCGACACCGGATGCCCGAGCCCTCGTGAGCCTTTGAACCTCCGACGCTTGTGCGTCCGCCCGTGTGTGGGCCGAAGCCACTTACCCTTTCGTGCTCTTAGACTATATACAGACCTCTCCCACCTCCTAGCTAGGGTCAGCGTTGATTTAGCTCATTTGTGAGATAGAGCATCGCTCATCCATCCGGATCTACTCCATCGCGAGGGACCGACACCTCTTCAGAGAAGATCCTTGTTGGATTCAAGACCACCTTTCGGAGAAGACCATCTTCAAGACCTCCTCACGGAGAAGAACCGATTACCCTATGTATCGTCCCTTGTTGGATTTGGATCTTGTACCCTTTTGTGTTTCGATGATCTTGCGCATGTGTGACTTTAATCTTGTTGGTTGAGTGTTCTCTCGTGTTTTTCCATCGTTCCCCTCCTCGTGTTCTTTGTGTTCCTCATAGGGATCCGCTCCAAACGTGAAAGTTCAGCCTCTAGGGTTCTACCCTACATCACCAAGGAATTTCATAACTAATATTTTCAGTAGGTGCAGTTGTTTGAGGGGAAACTTTTTGTGTTTCTGGTCGAGGTGAAGATACCCCGAACAAACCCCTCAAAGGATTGTTTTCCATAGAAACAAGTGACAATAAATTCCAGCATGTAGTATAAGTTTTTCCTAACTGATTTCCACTGACCAAGAGGGCTTCACTCCTCGGCAACGGTGCCAAAATAGATTCTTGATGACCCACAAGTATAGGGGATCAATCCAGTCATCGATAAGTAATAATGCCGAACCCAACGAGGAACAGAAGGAAATGACAAGTGGTTTTCAGCAAGGTAATTTCTGCAAGCACTGAAATTGTCGGTTACAGGTCGTTTGATAGCAAGATAATTTGTAACAAGTAACAAGTAACAATAGTAACAATAAGTGCAGCAAGGTAGCCCAATCCTTTTGATGGCAAAGGACTGGCCGGTACGAGCTCAGATAATAAGTAAAACATTCTTGAGGGCACACGAGAATTTCATCTAGTCACTTTCATCATGTTGGTTTGATTCACGTTTGCTACTTTGATAATTTGATATTTGGGTGGACCAGTGCTTGGGTGCTGTTCTTACTTGAACAAACCTCCCACTTATGATTAACCCCCTCGCAAGCATCCGCAACTATGAAATAAGTATTAAGATAAAATCAAACCATAGCATTAAACATATGGATCCAAATCAGCCCCTTACGGAATACCGCATAAACTAGGTTTAAGCTTCTGTCACTCTAGGAACCGATCATCTAATAACTAATCCACAGTGCATTCCCTTAGGCCCAAAGATGGTAATGTGTCATGTAGTCGACATTCACATAACACCACTAAGGGAATCACAACATACATATCAACGAAATATCGCACGAATACCAAATTCACATGATTACTTGCAACATGACTTCTCTTGCGGCCTCAAGGACAAAGGCAAATACTCACAAATAATATTCATGCTCAAGATCAGAGGAGCATTAAATAGCATAATGGATCTGAACATATAATCTTCCACCAAATAAGCCATATAGCATCAACTACAAGATGTAATCAACACTACTAGTCACCCACATGTACCAACCTGAGGTTCCGGTACAAAGATTGAACACAAGAGATGAACTAGGGTTTGAGAGGAGATGATGTTGTTGAAGATGTTGATGGAGATTGGCCTCCCAAAGATGAGAGGGTTGTTGGTGATGACGATGGCTTCGATGTCCCCCTCCGGGAGGGAAGTTCCCCCGGCGGAATCGCTCCGCTGGAGGGCAAAAGTGCTCCTATCCAAGTTCCACCTAGAGATGGTGGTGGTCCATCTCGAAATTCCTCTTCTTCCTTTTTCTAGGTCAAAATACATTATGTACCAGAAGATGGGCACCAGAGGTGGCCTAGGTGGCCCACTTCCCACAAGGGTGCGCCTGGGGGGCCTGGCGCGGCCTAGTGTCTTGTGGGCACCTGGCAGCCCCCCTCTGGTTGTTCTTTTCTCCAATATTTATTATATATTCCAAAATAATTCTCTGTAAAATTTCAGCTCATTTGGAGATGTGCAGAATAGGTATCTCTGACATAGCTTTTTCAGGTCAAGAATTCCAGCTGCCGTTATTCTCCCTCTTTGTGTAAACCTTGCATATTATGAGAGAAAAGGCATTAGAATTACTCCATAAAGTATTATAAAGCATAAAAACATTATAAATAATAGTAGGAAAACATGATGCAAAATGGATGTATCAACTCTCCCAAGCTTAGACCTCACTTGCCCTCAAGCGAAAGCCTATATCGAAAATCATGTCCACATGTTTAGAGAGAGAGAGGTGTCGATAAAAACAAAATACGAACATAGTAGCATCATGCATATTATTATAACAACAACAAACTTTATCATAGAACATTATCATATAGCTTCTCATGAACAAGTAACAATTCATCACAACATCAAAGTAGAAAGCATAAACTTTATTGAAAACTAACAAACTATGTTCCCAGTCAACTTTGCAACTACAATTCATCATATTTTTAGGAAGGTTCTCGTATCGGAGCCTTTTGGCAAGTCCACATACTCAACCATCATTTAATCTTCTATGGTTTCTAACACTCACCACATATATATGAGCAAAAAATTTCAGCTGGACACATGGAAAGATAGGGGCTTATAGTTTCACCTCCCAACTTATTCACCTCAAGGGTGATGTCAACAATAATAACTCATGATCACTCATATTCAATTAGATATATGTGCCCAGATCTTTCCCCACCACATGATGCTTGCCAAAGAGAAAATAAAAAGGAATAGATTAAAATACTTTGACTCTTGCATAAGAAGTAAATACATAAAAGTAAAAGATAGGTCCTTCGCACAGGGAAGCAGAGGTTGTCATGCGCTTTTTTTTGTATGCACAATCTCTTAATGCAAAAAAAGTCACATTATATTGCCCCTTATGATAGCAACCTTTATTATGCAGTCCATCTCTTTTATTACTTTGCTATCACAAGTTCGTACAATGCTTATTTCCGCTTACACTAAAGGATCAAACACATTTAGGAGCAATTTTTATTGCCTTTTTGCACCAATGACAATTTACTTGAAGGATCTTACTCAATCCATAGGTAGGTATGGTGGACTCTCAGAACATTGATTTGGGTTTAAGGGTTTTGTATGCACAAGTAGTATCTCTACTTAGTGCGGATTTTTGGCTAGCAAAGATATTGGGGAAGCACCACATGTTGAAGGATCTATGAAATATAACTTCTATGTGAATATGAACAAACATAAATCATTACGTTGTCTTCCTTGTCCAACGTCGACAGTTTGGCATAAGATATTTTAATGGGTGCTCACAGTCATAAAAGATATCCAAGATAGTGTATTTGCATGTTAATCTTATCTCTCCTTATTAATTCTTTCATGAATTGCATCATTGACCAATGCTATCACTACAAAAAAATACACTTCCGTGATGATACATGTTTGTCACAGTAGGTCACATTTTCTGTCATGCATGTATATCCATGACGATTTTATGACAGAATCAAGATAGTCATACCTATGCTGCCGTAGAAGTGTTCCATGACATTACCAAAATTATCATCACGGAAGTGTCCACTTCCATGACGATAAATGCCGCGTCATGGAAGTGCTTTCATCAAGGGTGATCGACACGTGGCATCCACCGTAACGGCTCACCGTCAAGCTATCAGGTCCGGTTTTGGATCCGATAACCCGCTAATAGCCACGACCAATGCCCATTTTCCATGTGTAAAATTCTCATTGGCCGACGGAACCACGTGTCAGCTCCGCGTTGGTACAGGTGTCATTCATCCAATGGTCGAGATGCGCCTATTATATGTTGACACATGGATGGGCCCAAAAGTGGCCCATAAAGTTTAAATGGGTCGGCCCAACTAAAGGCCCACAAGATTTAGCAAGCCATAATGGGCCGGCCCAGCTAAAGGCCCACAAGATTTTGCAGACTATAATGGGCCAGCCCAGCTAAAGGCCCAACATTCTCAGTTAAGGCCCGTATGACTAGTGTGAAATTGGCCTATCAACGGCACATCCTAAACTTGTCATCATCGCGGCCCATGGTCACTTTTGGCCCGTTAACAGTCTGCAAAGTATTTGGGCCGAATTACGGCCTCGTGTATTTCCGACCAGTTAAAGGTCCTACTTCATTTGGGCCCATTTACAGGCCATTGAAACTTTCAGCCCATAAACGATCGTGAATGATTTGGGTCATATTCGGCCATGTCTGACATTCGGCCTGTTAGAGGCCCACTATAAATTTGGGCCACTTTCAGCCTCTTGTGATTTTCGGCCTGTTAATGTTGGACGAAATCCATGGGCCATATGTGGCTCAACGTCACATCGGGCCTATTGACGGCCCATATAAAAATGACACTAATCAAGCCCGACCAAACTTCTAGCCTGTTAAAGGCCCGTGTAGTAGGTTGTCGCATTTACGGCCCGTCCGAATTTCTGCTTGTGAATGATCCGCATTATAAATGGGCCACCATTTCGGCCTGCTAAGACCAGTGGGTTATTTGGCACAATCAGGGCCCCATCTTACTTTCGGCCTATTAAAGGCCCATGTTTTTTATGGGCTCGAGATATTTACACCTGTAAACGACCTATTGTTACTGAGGGCCCAAATTATATTTAGGCATGTTAAAGGCCCAATATGGGCATAGGCCTACCAGAAAGCATGAAAGTTTATGCTGATTTAGGCCCAGATAGTTTTAGTGGGCTACATGCAAATTTCGGCCCATAATCGTTTTTAGCCTAATTGGAATGGGCTCGACGAATGTTGGCATGTTGGGCTCCTACGAAGCTTTCGGCCGAATACATTACTAAGATAAACCTACACTATACAAAAATAGCATCGTAATTACCGCAACCTTTGGCAGCATCATAAATGTTGTATCACAACAAAATAAATTCCAACCATACAACAAAAGGCATGTTGGCATAAAGTTTACAGTCCTTGCAGATAAAAGCACCATCAGATGTATAGAAGCACAAATCATCTGACCTGAGTGCTAATGTTTCAGGGTGTTTAATCTGATGGAGCAGCACGATCTTCACCTTTTTTCCACCATTGCTCTTGAACAACGAAGCGAATGTCTGATAGTCTGGTTTCAAAACCATTCATATCTTGACAAAATTTGTGAACCACTATTCTTGTTTCCGAAATGACGTCCATTAGGTATTGGACTTGTGTGTGGAGCAGAGATATATCACTCTATCTAGCCGGAAGATTTTGTTCAGTAGGCGATTTGGACGAGATTACCTTGACAACCAACCTAGAATTACGCAGGAAGGTGCTTTTTGCACTGTTAGTGGAGAGACACTGACGCACTGTAGCAAGAGGTGACATTGTGCATGTGGTAGCCTCGTCACCTTCAGGTGGTTGTGGCTATTCAATCATTTGTTCCATAACTTGCTAAAAGTTTGAACTTGTAGATTAGTGTACCAGATAAGTTACTAATGAGACAAAAACAAAGAAAGTAGGTTACACGTTTATACATAACTTATTTTGGTGAACTATTGTAACACATTAGCATGTATTGTAGTGCCAACTACATAATAAAATCACTTTCGGAACATATGTCCATGTAGCATGCCTACTGTATTGTCCATTCCTCACATTCGTTGACATCTAAGGATAAAGAGACATGGTTTAAAGTAGGATGAACATAGTATGACATCATTCATATCATGGGCAAACATATATAAAACAAACAGGCTATTTTATCATTGTGTGCGCACGTGAACATCACAACTAGATTACAGATCAAGACCAAAAGAATATCCTTCATCTCTTTTAAACCATGTAAGGTGAAATGATACGTTAAGACAACTGTGTATAAAAGTGAACAGAGTAACTAACATTGGCTGCAAACCAAGCAGTTAAATGAACACATCACAGTACCAATCAGTTCAAAGGCAGGAGGAGTAAGGACTTACAACAACGGCTTGAACTGGTGTGCTCATGCCCTTCATCTTGCTGGTGTGGCAATCCTTGAAGATTTGCACTGCATTCGGTTCAGGTTCTTTTTGGTCCGCACGGGCTTTCCTATGTATTTGGAACAAGTCAATATAGATACGATAATATGGCATAGAAAAAAGAAGGAAGTAGCAGCTATTTACAAGAGCCACACAGTGTGCTATATAGCTACAAGATCCTGTTGTCTGTTGGAATTTCACTTTAGAATGGTTGGTCTTTTTCTTCAAACAGTTAGCCTAGAAGAAGATACACTTGTAAGGCACATACATAAATACAATTCAATATGTGGTCTGATCAAATACATATAGCCTACCTGATACTTTGGATCAGACCAGTGTTTAACGAGGGCTGTCCAGTCTTCATCTGTAATATATTCCACTGGAGATATTTGGGCCATTTCATTGTTAGCCTTGCCTTCAAAGTGAGATTTTCTAAGGTGGTACCGATACTGTCGCAGAGCAGACTGAAAAACATGAGTGCATGCTTGTTTAGTTGCATCATCTTTCGGATCCAACTTGAACCTCATCTGTTGAAAAAAGAATGTGAGTCTTATTAGGAGGAAGCTAGAAAGTATGGGACAGAGCAAGACAATATTACTAATTGCGATGAATAACATTACTTACGGATAAATGGTCAAGGAAGGTGTTAAACTGGTATTGTCTTTCTCATTCCTGTACTGGATCCACGTTGGGAGGATACGTGCATGACACCTAACGGCAATGGCTGCCTCTGATACTAACTTGGCTGACTCTGTAGCATCACGTGGCCTTTTAAACCTGCCTCAAAATGGATCTCCATTCTTCCTCCTTTAGATTTTGTTAATCTGTCAAGCATTATCCCTGATGTCTGTTTCCGCTTGCGCCGTGGTGCTAGTTCAACAACGAATATGGAAAGTGTTAGTGTACATCAAACTGTGAGAGTACATATAAAGGAGCATGCAACTGCAACTTGACTCGGTCAGGTACCGTCTTGGTGTTGATGCTCATGAGGTTCATCTGATCTTGCCAAGTCCTGTTGTGTCAGCAGTGCTTCGGAAGTAGTGTTAGGTGTGAAGGCAGCTTGGGAACTGGCCAGTTTCGGAGCAAACGAATGAGTAACTCGTTGAGATGCTGGTACAGTTGAAGCGGATGCTGCAGCTGGTGGAGCAGGTGATACTGTGTTTGTAGATTTAGCCGGTGGACTTGGACCTTCTACTACACTATAAGTACCGGCAGAATCTCGAGGGCAGATCCTTTTCCGTTTCACCCAACGAGTAACACCATTCCCTACTATATTATTTTCCTTGCTCTTTTTTGACTTTGCCATGTCAAGCCGTACCCACAACACAAAAGAATAAAATCGCTCTTCAGAACTCATTGATGCATGATACAGACAAGCAATACTTTGATGTAAGACAACCGTATGAGGATGGAATATGTAAGAAAAATAGGACGGCGTGACATATTCACAGCTACGATGTGTAAACTAAGCAGAAGGATTTCAAGAAAATAGAAGTAATGCAAGCTAGACACCATATGAAAGATGCAACCAATATTACTCTGCCAAGTTAAAAGGGTCTTGTCATAAGTGGCAATTCGAAAAATTAGAAGCAGTACAACATAGAAATCAATGCAAGATGCAACCACTATCAAACTGCCATGTTAAAAGCGTCCAATCATGAGTGACTGATGCGGGATACACAACAGCAGTACTTTGATGTAAGAACATGGTATGATAGATAGATGCAGTGTATTCTAGACACAGAAAGCCATGTCATATGCACATGTATAACGTATAAAGTCAGCAGGTGCAATTTAATCAAAATAGAAGAAATACAGGCTAGACAACATATGCAACATGAAACCAATTATCACACTGTCAACTTAGAGCAAGCACCTGCGATGGTGGAGTACGGGAGATGAGCTCATCATGTAGACTTGGGACTTCAACTTCATTAGCAGTAGCAGTGGCAAATCTAGAGAGTCTCTATTTGCGTCGGTGCGGAGGACCACCAACATCCCCTAACTTACTCTTTTCCTTCCTATTTTCTGATATTGCCTTATGAAGTCAAAACCACAAGAAGATGAATAAAATTAGCTCTGCATAACTGGTTGATGCATGATATAGACAAACACTACTTTGATGTAAGGCAAGCACAGGATAGGAGGATGGAATATATACAAAAAAACAGCATTGCATATTCACACGTACGATAGGAGGATGGAATATGTATGAAAAAACAGTAAGCAGAAGGCATTTCAACAAAATTAGAAGAAATGAAAGCTAGGCACCATATGAACATGCAACCAATATCACTCTATCAGGTAAAAAGTGTCTCGTCGTAAGTGCCATTTCAAGAAATTAGAAGCAGTACAAGCTAGAAGACAATGCAAGATGCAACCTACATCACAGTCCCAAGTTAAATGTGTCTTATGGGTAAGTGATCGTTGCAGGTATAAGTTGTAAGCTACGCAGATGCAATTCAACATAATCAGAAGCAATACAAACTAGACATCATACGGAAAACGCAACCACATATAACAGTTCCAAGTTAGAGCAAGCACCTGTGATGGTGGAGTAGGGGAGATGTGCTCATCATGTACACGTATGTTCTAGAAACAGGAACACGTGTCATATTCACAGGCATTATGTGTAAAGTAAGCAGATGCAATTCAACAAAGTTAGAAGCAATACAAGCTAGACATCATACGCAACATGCAACCACATATAATAGTGCCAAGTTAGAGCAAGCACCTGTGATGGTGGAGTAGGGGAGATGTGCTCATCATCTACACAGCTACGTTGACTGTCCAGCCTTGTGTTGTCTTGCGAATCTTGTTGGGAGGATGGCGGAGTAGAATCTGTAGAGACCCCCTGTTTGAGTTGCTCCGAAGGACCACCATCATCCACTGCCGGACTAATTTCCTTCAGCTGTAATGATTTTGCATTGTGAAGTCAAACCGATAAGAAAAAGGAATAAAATTCGCTCTTCAGAACTCATTCATGCATGATACTGACGAACACTACTCGGATGAAAGGCAAACACATGATGCGAGGATGGAATATGTATGAAAAACAGGATGGCGTGACATATTCACACCTATGATGTGGTAACTAAGCAGAAGGCATTTCAACAAATTAGAAGCACTGCAAGCTAGACACCATATGAAAGATGCAACCAATATCACTCTGCCAAGTTCAAACTGTATGGCGTTTCAACAAATTAGAAGCAGTACATGCTAGAAATCATATGCAAGACACAACCAATATCACAGTGGCGACTTAAAGGTGCCTTATCATAAGTGACTGATGCGGGATATGCAAGAACAGTAGTCTGATGTAAGAACATGGTGTGATCAGATATAGTATGTTCTAGAAACAGGAACACATGTCATATTCACAGGCATTATGTGTAAAGTAAGCAGATGCAATTCAACAAAGTTAGAAGCAATACAAGCTAGACATCATACGCAACATGCAACCACATATAATAGTGCCAAGTTAGAGCAAGCACCTGTGATGGTGGAGTAGGGGAGATGTGCTCATCATCTACACAGCTACGTTGACTGTCTAGCCTTGCGTTGTCTTGCGAATCTTGTTGGGAGGATGGCGGAGTAGAATCTGTAGAGAACCTCCATTTCAGTTGCTCGGAAGGACCACCATCATCCAATGCCTTGCCAATTTCCTTCAGCTTTATTGATTTTGCATTGTGAGGTCAAACCGACAAGAAAAAGGAATATAATTCGCTCTTCAGAACTCATTCATGCATGATACTGACGAACACTACTCTGATGAAAGGCAAAGTCATGATACGAGGATGGAATATGTACGAAAAACTGGACGGCTTGACATATTCACACCTATGATGTGGTAACTAAATAGAAGGCACTTCAACAAATTAGAAGCACTGCAAGCTAGACACCATATAGAAGGTGCAATCAATATCACTCTGCCAAGTTAAAACTGTCTCGTCATAGGTGGCATTCATCAGACTAGAAGCAATACTTGCTAGAAATCATATTCAAGACGCAAACCAATATCACACTGCCAACTTAAAGGTGTCCCATCATAAGTGACTGATGCAGGATACACAAGAAGAGTAGTTTCATGTAAGAACATGGTGTGATAGACAGATATAGTATGTACCAAAAACAAGAAAGCGTGTCATATTCACACGTATCATGTGTAAGCTAAGCATATGCAGTTTACACTAATTAGGAGAAATACAAGCTAGACACCATATGCAACATGCAACCAAATATCACACTGCCAAGTTAGAGCAATCACCTTGGATGGTGGAGTAGGGGAGCGGAGACTTGGACCTTGTAATGCACTAGCAGTACAAGGAGAATCGGTACAGATGCTCCATTTACGTTGCTGCAGAGGACCACCATCATCGCCTTCCTTACTCTTTTCCTTCCTCTTTCTTGATTTTGCCTTGTCAAGTCAAACCCACAAGAAACAGGAATAAAATTTTCTCTTCAGAACTCATTGATGCATGATACTGACGAACACTACTTTCATGTAAGGCAGCCGCATGATAGGAGGATGGAATATGTATGAAAAACAGGACGGCGTGACATATTGACATGTATGATGTATAAAGTGTAAACTAAGCACAAGGTGTTTGAACTTGTTAGAATCAATGCAAGCTAGAAACCATATGAAAGATGAAACCAATATCACTCTGCCAAATTAAAAGGGTGCCCTAACAAATGTATTTGACCAAATTAGAAGCAATACATGGCAACAGGCTAGAAATAATATGCAATATGCAACGAATAAAGGTGACTCATCGTAAGTGATTGATGCAGGATACAGAAGAGAGGTAGTTTCATGTAAGAACAAGGTTAACACATAGATGTAGTGTGTACCAAAAATAGGAAGGCATGTCATATTCACAGGTATAATGTGTAAACTAAGCAGATGCAATTTACCCTAATTAGAAGCATTACAAGCTAGACACCGTATGCAACATGCAACCACATATCACACTGCGAAGTTAGAGCAAGCACCTGTGATGGTGGTGTAGGGGAAGTGCGGTCTTCAAGTACAGAGCTACGTTCAATATCTTCATTTAGGCTTGCTGTTTCTTGAGAATCATGTGGAGAGGATGAAACTGCATTCTTTATAAGAGTAGCGCGTCTCATACTAACCCACGGGCGTGACTGTCTCATCATAAGCGATAGATGCAGGATACACAAGAACAGTAGTTTGATGTAAGAACATGGTGTGATAGGCAGATGTAGTATGTACCAAAAACAGGAAGGCGTGTCATATTCACATGTATAATGTGTAAGCTAAGGAGATGCAATTTAACAAATTAGGAGCAATACAAGCTAGGCACCATATGCAACATGCAACCAGATATCACACTGCCATGTTAGAGCAAGCACCTTGGGTTGTGGAGTAGGGGAGATGAGATTTGGAACTTGCACTGCAGTACGAGTAGCAGGAGAATCTGCAGAGATCATCTGTTTCGGTTGCTCCAGAGGACCACCATCATTCCGTGCCTTCGTCCTTTCAGATTTTGCCTTGTCAAGTAAACACACAAGAAAAAGGAATGAAATTCGCACTTCCAAATTCGTTGATGCATGATACTGACGAACACAACTTTTATGTATGGCAACCACATTGTAGGAGGATGGAATATGTATGAAAAACGCTAAGCAGAAGGCATTTCAACAAATTGGAAGCAATGCAATCTAGACACCATATGAAAGATCCAACCAAAATCACTCTACCAAGTTAGATGTGTCTCATTATAAGTGGCACTTCAACAAATTAGAGGCAATACATGTTTGAAATGATATGCAAGATGCAACCAATATTACACTGTCAACTTGAAGGTGTATCGTCAGAAGTGATTGATGAGGGATACACAAGAAAAGTAGTTTGATGTAAGAACATGGTTAATAGAAAGACGTAGTATGTACCAAAAACAGGAAGGCATGTCATATTCACAGGTATAATGTGTTAACTAAGCAGATGCAATTTACCCTAATTAGAAGCATTACAAGGTAGACACCATATGCAACATGCAACCACATATCACACTGCCAAGTAAGAGCAAGCACCTGCGATGGTGGTGTGGGGGAATTGCGGTCATCAACTAGAGAGCTACGTTGACTATCTTCATTTAGCCTTGCTGTTTCTTGAGAATCATGTGGGGAGGATGACACTGCACTCTTTAAACGAGTAGGGCGTCTCACAGTAACCCACTGGGGTGACTGTCTCATCATAAGTGATTGATGAGGGATACAAAAGAGCATTAGTTTGATGTACGAACATGGTTAATAGACATATGCAGTATTATCAAAAACAGGAAGGCATTTTATTATCAAAGGTATCATGTGTAAAGTAAGTAGATGCAATTTAACCAAATTGGAAGCAATACAAGATAGACACCATATGCAACATGAAACCACATTTGACAGCGCGAAATTAAAGCATGCACCTGGGATGGTTGTGTGTGGCAATTGAGATCATCAAATACAGAGCTACGTTTACTGTCTCCATCTGCTGACACTGCACCCTTTTGAGCGCTGAAACGCTTAGTGCTTATCTTCAAATTACACTGGAGCGACTTCTGTCTTTTCTTTTTGTATTCATCAACACTGCGTTAGAGTCTAAAAAACCCATGCATAAAAAACAATAGTGTGAGTATGGCTCAAGTGTGTGCACACGTAGTACAGTGTAAAGGTAGCAGATAGCATGTCGGTGAGAAATAAATGACGGGAGACATATGATAGCTCTACAACATGCATGTCACACGAAATTACTACATGATTCTATGAAAATAATAGTCAACTGAAAACAAATAGGTCAGTACATTTTTTCTGCACCGTCCGATGTACAAAGAACGGGCAGATCACCTTCATCTACCTCCAGCCAGTTAGTGTTACGATCTTGCTCGAAACGCCAGCAACCACCGACCCAGTCCCCTGCCTCCATCGTCCCCTCGACCTCACCGCACTGCCGTGCTTGGCACCACCCCCGGCCATCGCTTCAAGCCCCACCAACCTACATATCGGGTGCAAGCAGCTCCTGCACCGCACACCCTATGATAGACACCGATGCGCCGCTTCCCCGGTGAACATGCGGATTGGGTGCTCTGCATGCCTAAGCGGGTGCTGCTTCTTTTAGTTGTGGTTCGACTAACCCTGAATTGAAATCCAGGCAGGCTACTGACCTCTAGCAAAGGTGAAATAGTAAATGGGAGGAAACCTTGTGCATTTAGTATCACGAAGAAGATGAAGTAAGAAGGGCTCAACTAGTTTCTTTCATGGGATGAATACGGTGTGAGCAGAGACGTAAGATTTGCACGAATAAGGGAAGAGCAGTACCTCTTTCTGCTGGCAGTGATGTGTCCTCCTTCTGTTTTTCCAACGATCTTCTTGTGGTTCACTAGAAACGAGAAGTTGTGGAGGACGGTGGAGCCTTGGGCGAACCCATTGCCAAGTTGTTGAGTGTGGTGCGGTGGCCGTCTATCGGCGGCGAGGAACCAGATCCGAGGCGGCGAACGACGGCGTAGCGGGAACAACTCCGGTGCAGTGGATGGTTGCGACAATGGACCGGCAGTGGTGAGACGCAAGATGGCGTGGTCGAAGTGGTTCTGGTATGGCACACATCGGCGTCGGTGTCGTGGAGGCAGCTTTGCCTCAGCTTCAGCTGCTAAGTCCTTGAGGGTGTTGCGGTTGCGGTTGCATTGGACGACGACGTCGGGGTACTGGCTCCAGCATGATGGAGGAGGGCGGCAGTGGACTGGGCGCTATGGGGTGGAGGACAGAGGAGGCTGAGGTTTTGTGGCTGGTGGAGAGGGCATTTTGGCGCCCACGGAGTATGAATGGGGAAATGGAGGGAGGGGGAACTAAGGGGGAACAATGTTTCGGTTTGGGACGCGCTTGTTTGAAATTTGGGGAAACTTACAAACTTTGCTCCCATCTAAAATTTCGGACATATTGCGGGTTGGCGGTAGGACAGTAATCTCAGGTGTCCCAAATGGTGGGCTGGATAGATTTCGGCCGAGCGCATGGGTGTTTAGGTGCCCACGGCGTATGAATGTTCTCGGAGGCGGTTGAGACTGGCGTCTTGGTGAAGTTACAAACCTACCCCGGTTTAGACCTTTGGACATTGGACCGATAGGCTACACGGGCCAGAGTCAGGACAGTAATTTCCTACCACCAAACATTAGTCTCGCGCGGTTTCGGGTGACCAGAGGCTTATTTGGCGCTTCGTTCAATATTTGGGAGCAGAAGCATTAACGTTTTCGGTTCTCTTGAATTGAACTTTCAGGATTTGTCAAACTTCACAAATCTTTACTCTTGAAAATCCTAAAGCTACGATTATTTTGGAATGGAGGGGGTACATTTGAATATACATTGTACACGAGTATATATTAAAAAATATGCAACTTACCTCAGTTCATGCATGGTTCCAGATATAATCTCCTTGGTTGCAAAAAAAAGTTAGACATGCGTATGAATATATAGCATGTTCAAACGCACAACAAAGATTGATGCCCCCTTTTAGATCTGATTTACAAATGCCATTATCTCGGGTTCAAATAGATGAATGCACTTCCTATGAATTCGAATCTTCGAAACCCCCTTTATGTTGAATTCAACATGTATTCTATTTCGTAGCTAGCAATTTGGAATGTATCCATGCAAGTGACAAATGTATAAAGTGCTTCACACTAACAACATGGAGTGCACTAATTAATGTTTATATATGAATTGCAAAAGCAATCCATTGCCTGTATTTCAAACCGCTCTCACTCTATGGATCGATAATATGAAATAAACACATGCACATGCTAGAATTCAATAGAGTATGGGTGTCTGATAGACCGATTTTCGTCCATACGCAATTTGCAAAATTCATGATCTCATCCAAAAATAATAATGCCATTTATGTTTTAATTTAATGCGTAGAACCGCCTTTTACACGTAGATGCACTATGCCTCGGCCCGTTCTCACAAACACGCTATATATCTTTCTATCTAATGCATCAGTGCACACACTTTATATGCATCGGCATTTCTCTTTCACGCATGCTCACAATCTCTCCCGGGGTGTCGGGGTGTCTCACGCACACGCTCTCTCTATATCTCTCTCTCTTTCTGACTACTATGTACCACTCTTTTCACTAATCTTAGTTGGAAAACACTATTTCTCTCACATGCATATATACACACACACGGTCTCTACTAGCCCTCTATACGCACATATATGTGCATACGTGTCTCCCGCATGCACATTGTCTTTAGGCCTATCTCGCACACATTGCCCCCACCCCCATCCCCCCCCCCACAAACACACCTCTCTCTTAGTAGTTGGCAGATATGATTCCATCAGATCATTCGGTAGGATATCCCTGATTGTTAGGCTGGATGGTAATACGAGGCAAAGTTTTACCCTAGTTCGGACCCTTGCAGTTGAGGAAAAAGCCTACTCTTGGTACTGTATATTAGTGATAGGGGTGTGTACAAAGTACACGTGAATACCAGGCATTGTGCGTGTGTGTATACTATCGACGAACTAGCCCCCAAGCTTCTATAACATACTCGGGGCCTAGGGTTACAAATCATATATAGTCGGCTTATCACCAGTGGGGATAGAGTCCTCCACGACTCTGGTAGCTTCGTGTTGTACGCCGAGTCCTCCACATGGGTCTTCGTATAACGCGTCTCGGTCCAACCTATGTGGCGCAGGATGGAACCGACCCATGAGTCCTCATGTTGACCCGCCAAAACTAGAAATGATGTGCCCACCACACCACACATGCAATCGGCCACTAAGAAAATGAGCATATACAATAGTACAATGTTATACATGAAAGTTAATTGCATGGTGCATCCAAAAATATTTGTTCTGCATTGTGAATGTTTATATATTCTCCTAAAATATTAGTCACGGGAAAGAGAAACGAAGGGCATATCTCTCCTTGTCTCCACCGGACACCCCCTCTTTCTACACCACTTTCACGTACGCACACAAACTATCTCTCGGCCCTCTAAAAGTATGCATGCCCACGACACATTCACGCGTGACGGTCACTGTATTTCAAGCTAAAGCACTATACGGTCACTGGACTTCAGAATATGCTCATTACGGTCACCGTATACATTCTCGTGGTGATCATACGGTATCTAGCTCACGATACGTCTCCGTATTTTCTTGATGACACTGACGGACTTTGCATTTGATGCGTGCTCCGTATTTTGTTGACGACACTTATGGTAATTGTATTTGAAGCGAAAGCACGATATTGTCACTGGAATTCAGAATAAGCTCATCACGGTCACCACATACATTTTGTGGTGCTAACCAACCTGTGGTTGGATGGTTAGGAGGACAGTGGTTTCTCGAGCCCACCAGGGTTAAAGTCTTGGTGCTCGCATTTACCCTGGGTTAATTTCAGTACTTTCCGGCGATGTGCGTTCAGTGGGAGGAGAAGTTCCACTCGACTACGAGGCGCCTATGGTGACTTCGTAAAATCTCAAGATCATATGCTGGCTCACTCTCTCGAAGGTGCTCATAGGGGAAGGTGCTTATAGCGGTGAGTTCTTGCGAGTTTATATGAGCCCTTGCGTCTGTACCGTGTTAAAAAAATACATGTCATGATTATACGGTCACTAGGTCACCCGTACAACTTCGTATTTTGTTGTTGACACAATCAATTGACCAGTGAAACGTTCCACATGGCGCAACTAGTGTTGCACCATCGGGGCGTGTAACCGTGGGGCCCACCTATCAGCGCGTATATGAAAGAAATAAATGGTAGTTTGAGTCTGTCTATGTTAATAATATACATTTTAGGGTGATCATACGGTCACTGGCTCACCATACAGCTCCGTAATTTGTTGATGACATAATCAACTGACCAGTCAAATAGTCCACATTCAGCAGCGCACATTACCATAGGGCCCACCCGTCAGCGCGTATATGAAGGACGGAAATGGCAATAAATTAGTGGTCGATGGGGATTCAAAGTCATGAGACCTCTGGTTGGCAGTTGCCGGCGGTGGGGGCGCGGTGATTGGCCGGTGGCGTGGGGATCGCCAGAGAAAAAACTCGGCATGGGGGAGGGGGGCTAGAGGGATGGCCGGGGCGGCGGCGGACCGGTGGTGGGGAGTGGTTTCGGGGCGGGCGGGGCGGTGTGGCGGCAGGGGCCGGCGGTTCGGCCAGTGGTGGCTGGCGGCTCAGGGGGGTGGAGGTTGAAGATAAACTGCAAGCCCTTGATTTCGTATCCAATGGCTGGAAAATCTACTGACCAGAGATGAAAAAGTCAGTTGACTGATGAAAAAGTGATAAACTGCACGCACACAACACTCGCACGAACACACACACGCATGCAGGCATGCAACACTGACACATACACATAACGAACACACGCACACATGCAGGCGTGCAACACTGACACATACACATGCACTCACGAACACATGCACGTATGCACACATGCATGCAACACTAAACATACACATGCATGCACGCAACACTCGCATGCCTGCATGCACACAACACACGACACAAGACACACGCTCAACCTATACGTGCATGCACCCCTTGTTAAGGACGTGGATTGTTACTATTATTAATCAATTTATCTGTGATAAGCAAAACATTTGATGTTTGCAGCGGTCTTTATGAAATCACAACGTATCGAAGGGCCTATCACGGATATATAGGAAATTTTAAAATTCTTTTACATTATATAGTAGGCTTATCTACATGAAATAGATGACATCCACACTCAATGAAACAATAATGGTTTATGAAATGTCGCCGGCTTCTGACTGCCCTAGGCCCACCAAAAGTCCTCTGCCCGTGCGCTGCCTGCGTTGGGTCACTAACATGTAGGCCATGTACCCAAAGAGCCCCACACGTCAGTGCAATACCGGGTGCGGTGTCGTATGTCAGAGTCGAGGGCGCCACTCGTTGCATGCCCGACTTAACACGCCTCCTTGCCGCATTCATACGCCTCCATGAAACCCGCCCGTGTGGAAGCCGAGAAACCCACTCTGGACACACGTCCGATCATGATCGGGCCGGCATGAAAAGCAACGCCGGCTGAGCTCCTCCCGTCCACCGTCTATTTAATGTCCTATTTAAACGAGGCCAAACGCCGGCCAAGAATCGCATACCTCCGCTGCTCCCCTATCTCCTCCTTCACCATTTTGTCCACTCTTACAATGGCTTACGAAGAGTAGTTATCCCGCATCCAATATGGCTAGGTGGCCCACCGAGCCTGCCGGATACGAGTTATGCAGCTCGCTGATCCACCTCCCTTCCCTCGCCCGACGGAGCCAGTTGCCGCCCCAAGCCGGCGCGCAGTTCAGCAACTCACCGCTCTAGGCCAGCTCGACGAGGAGCGGCGCACGGGCGTCGTTGCTACCGTCCACGCCGCCACCTCGTATCGCGCCTCCCATGTTTGCGACCATGTCTCCCGTTTCTATGGACGAGACTCCATGCCGGCGGCTATGCCATGCAAGCAGCGACAGAAGTTGGGTGTGTGGAGAGCAATGAGTCGGTGGCCAGCGCCTCCGCGTCCGCCGCCATCATCGAGGAGAAGTAGAACATGGGAGGCCGCTGCCGCTTGGGTCCCATGAAGGCCACCACGGAGGCGACGCCGTCGTACATAGCAGGTGTCTTGCCGGATCCTTTTGTTGCGAGGACCTTCGTCGATCCCGCATGGGTTCCACGGAAGCGGAGAAGCCCCCTTCCACCATAATCTTAGGCATCATCCAACGATATCAATTGGGAAGTGGGGTAGCAAGCCATCCTTTGCGTTGAAGCATATACCTCCGGGGCTCCCGGCAGTCCGGTGATCGTGCTGCCAGACACGAGGAACACAAATGGATCGGCGGGCGACCATTTAGGCCAGGTATTATATACCTGTGCTTTCCAGAACTAGCACCTCGTAGTTCATTTGAATGTAATGAAGTCCGTCATGTTTGTATGAAAATGCGGTATTTTATATGATTTCCATCATTGTTTATATGAAATATCACCGTGTTTGCATGAATTTCATCAGGTTGGTTGAGTTTCTATCATATTGTGTGCGGCTACGGTTGGATGGTGTAATTTGCGGGTCGCTGGTCGGTCTGCGGCTGGCTCGGGCGGCATGGTGGGACAAAAAAGCACAGGTCGTGCGAGCTCGTCTCCAACGTGCGCGCTGGAGGATGCATGAGCACCCGAGCAAGCCATTCCTCGTTCATCGGTGGCAAAGGCACCGGTGGACAAAATGGTCGCCAATATTTTGGCTACCCCGGGCAAGATCCAAACAGCCCCTCCCAGCAGATTCAAATCCCTCATTCGCCGTGAAATCTTGCCATGTGTTGTCTTCATGGACTAGCAAGATGCCCGTGCATTGCACGGAACATCAAGATGCATTTTTTTACAAAACACCTGTTGTGATTGACCCATGCAGGAGTAATCCCATGTGTCTTAAAAATGTGCATTCTTGTCTTTCATCACATGCCAATGCTCACACTCCCATCATGCAGATTAAGTCCTCCTTTTCTGTACTATGGAAACAACATTAGGTTGCATCGATTATGTAGTGCCTTGTATATCTGCAAATTGTAATTTTGGTAGTGGCCTTGTATATAAAATGAGAGAAAGATGAGAGATAAGGTGAGGAGGAGTGGGGTTGGTGGTGACTGGTAGTCGGACTGGGCGAGGCATGGGGATGGACGCGCATTATGTCTAGTTTGTATCTCTCTCCACACACCCACGTAGGTGGGGGACGTGCACAAAGAGAAGAGGTGCACGCATGGCGCACGCACTCCCGGTCTCTTTCCAACCACCACCCCGCGGGTACATGGTTGGAGCTCATTTCTGTATGAAAAGGTAGCCCCACATGTGTAATTTGACACGTGTACTGGTTGTCCACATGGATTGAGCCAATCATGCTACCACGTATGAACAAACAAATTGCCGACTTGACGTGTTTATGTTAAAAAAGAGGCAAACCATGTGGGGCCTACCTTAGAGGCAAGGCTATACACTGGAGTACTTTTGATGTGTCCCATCAACTCGCAAAACAAGAAGAAGCTTGCTTAGTATGCCGTCTCCCCCGCCCACGGGCACGGTGGCTCGCAGGATGAGGTGAAGCTTGCTTACTAGTATGCCTTACGCCCGCTCCCTCGCCGATGTGTGCGGTGGCTCACAGGACAAGGAGAAAATTTTACTACTCCCTCCGTTTACTCCTCGTCCCTACCTTGGTTAGGGAGATTATCATATTGTTTGGAATATATGTCCTTTAGTACTCCCTCCATTTACTTATACAAGGCCACTATAAAAAAATACATTTTGCATCTATACAAGGCCACAAATAGTAATCGAGACAAAAGTTACTACTCCCTCCTTTCCAGTTTATGGCTCAATTTCAAAATCTCTCCAACCAAGGTAGATGGTGAGTGATGGAATTAATTTCGTAGTTTGCACAAGTAATTAGTATGCTCTTTTTTCTAAAGAAGTTATGTTTACCGAGGCATTAATTATAATGAATGCATGCATGACCACTGAATTTCCATGAACTTCTACATGCATTGGTGAGTTTTCTCTTGACACTGCTTGCATCGGGTGATCTAACGCACCTCGAATCCAACATGTGATGGTACTACTATACTAGTAGAATTGAGACTTATAAAACGAAAAAAGAATGTTTTTTAGATGAGCCCTATAAAACCCTAGTGGGTACGTACTCCGTAAAATCAGATTTCCCAAAACTAAGTCGCTCAACCTTTATTTGCTTGTTCCCTTCCTGCCTCCTTGCCTCGAATAGCTATGCCAAACTCCCCTGCCTGCGCGCAGGGAAAAAGACCCGCCCTCGCCTTTTTTAGTCTGGGTTTGTAATCGATGGATCGCGCGAAGCAGCAAAAACAAGCCGTGTCTTGTACTCCTCCGTCGACGCTGCTTTTATGATTCTGTACTTCTCTCGCTGAACATGTGGACAATATAGCAACCGGGTCGATGTGTCAAGCACCAAATAACAGTGCAGAACAAGGCAGGGGGGACGCACCCAGTCATACCGCCCTAGTAGTAGTAATGAGCAATGAGACGTCAAATCACAATGTCGCACCTTCCCAGACGGACGAAGCAACTATTATTTCACACTTTGCTTCGCCATCATCACCTTCAAGAAAACCACGCAGTATTGCTTCTGCCATTGTTCTGCCTCAAGAGGGACACGCGCATCGCCTTGGTACATCATGACACTTGGGACCGCATGACATGCCATGCTTCCCCGCCCATCGCTCGGTAAAATCACCTCATTTTTACTACTTCCTCCATATCGGTTTACAGGGCATGCATGTCATTCTAGGTTGAGAATTTAACTGGCTATATATGCGATGAACAGTATATGTTTAGAAACTACATCCGCTTAAGAATACAATGATATAACTTTTGTGACATATAACTTATATTTAGTTAGTCAAATGGATGACCTAGAACTACGTGCACGCCCTATAAACCGAGATGGAGAGGGTAGTACAGCACGTATATTTTTAGATCAATATAGTCGGGATTCACCAAGGAGAAAAACCAAGTGGTAGGCTGCTCCTGTCGTGTTGGTGATGAGGACATCAATACCATTGTTACACCCACAGCCCCTGCTGCTATACATACTGGACCAATTACTGGAGCTCGCACACACCAATTAAATTACCAGATACTTTCGTTTCTTGGTAATGATTCTAATGTTCATGAGAATATGATGCTGCCTAAATTGGATACATTTGTTTTGCTTACAAATGAAGGGCCTAGCTTGGAGAAGGATGGACATTGGAGCAAGAACAAGCATGGAGATGATGACATGAGCAAGAGGAACAAGAACGGAGTTACAAGTGATGATTTCAGGACGTTGAAGCCACCATAATGAGTGCATAAAGCCTTGGACGAAATATACAAGATGCTACTTCATAACTTTCGTCCAGAGGCTATTCTAGGTGCTGCGTCACCTTATTATTGGGCCATGCCCATGTAATTTCGAAATACATAAGTATAGGCTATTTTTAGAGTCCGTATGTGTGGGGAAACATGAGATAGGGTTGGTTACGGACCCCTCCACCAAGGGCCACGAAATTCCCCCCTCTTCCACCATATATACAGCCCTTAGGGCACCGTTTAGACTTTGGGGGGTTTTGTTTAGATTAAAAGTTCACCATAGCTGCAACTTCGCGTACTTCGTTTGTGTTCAACGACCAGACCAAGACGTCACAGAACCCCACCTTCATTAATAAAGCTTTCCTCTTATATTCACAATTTCCAGATTGCAATCTCAGTTTCTTGCTTGTTCTTCATTTGCTCGCAGGAAACAGACCCTCGTGGTCAGGTTGATCGTGCTCCGGCGTGGTCATAACCCCTCGGAAGTTGGTTTAGTGATTGCTAAGGCGCGACATCTCGCACATTCGTAGTCGGATCGTCAAGGTCGACTCCCAAAGAAAACGATAGCCACCATCTCATCTAAACATCGGGACACCTTTGCCTCTATCAAGTGGTATCAGATTTTCAGGTTGCTCGGTGAGATTTTACAGTTTTTCGTAGTTTAGATCGAGTCTGTTTCTTCATACCTATAGTCCATGAAAAAGCCAAAAAAGGGTTAGTTCATCCTATTTGAACCAATCTGAGCCTTTGCATAATCTTTTCTATATTTGCTTTGTTGAATTTGTGGTTGCATCATCGTGTCAAGTTGCCGGTCTTAACGTCTAGTTCAGAGGTTGTCATGTCGCCGCTGCCATATATCACCACCGCATCATCATCATTGCTGCTGCCATATACCACCACCGCACCAACTTCATCGCCGCTGCCATATACCACCATCACATATTCACCACCAATCCGAGTGCATATACGCTACCACATATCCGCCACCATCACGCCAATCAGAGACCACCTGCAACATATATCCTCCACCAGTCCGAGTTCCACCAGATTGATCTCTGCCACCAGTCCGAGTTCCACCAGATTCATCTCCGCCACCAGTCTGAGTTCCACCAGATTCATCTCCGCCACCAGTCCTAGTCCGAGTCCAGTATTTCGTTACTCTGTTTTGGATTTCAAGATCACGCTATACTCCGAGTCATGACAGAGTAGGACTCTCGAACTTTCGTGGTACCAGCAGTAGAAAAAATAGTTCTAGTTTAAAAAAAAACTAAGTCTAGAAAATTCTGGCTAGGCAGTTTTTAGACCATTTGTAGACTTTTCCGAAAAAAATTGTTGCGGAGCAAAATAAAAAGAGGAAAAAAGTGCAAAAAAAGAAGTAAAAAAACGAAAACAAAATTCAGAGCGTGCTCCTCCTTTGTTTACGTGCAGCGCCGTGATTTTGTTAGTGTTCTAGGCTCACATCTCTAGCACGGTCTAGCCTAGGACCAGCACAGTACCGTCGTTGAGCGTTTCTTCAACTTTGCATCTCTGAATTAATTATTGCTGACCCTTTTTGCTACCATATTATAAGCCTTCCCAGCTCCACATTGTTTGACTCTCCCTGGTAATCACTTTATCCAAGCTTTGAGAGTTTTGACTACAACGGCTGCCGATCACCACCTGCTGCTGGGTAAGAACTGGAAAGAATTTGAGATTCGCTTGATGGATTTGTGACACCCCACCACCACCATTGTCTAGTAGTCTGTAGGATCATATTCTTGTGTGTTTCTATTGTTGCTAACCATGGCAGGATCACAAGCTGACGAGATTGACTGGGAGAACATGACGAACAAGGAGTTGCATGATAAATTTCAGCAAATGATGAGTGGCCAGGTGGGAGATGTGCTAAACAGATTTGAAGAGGCTATGGAGAAGACAGATGCCATGGAGAAGGTGTTCGAGACAAAGCTGGATAACAAGTTTAATGAATTGCTCAAGCGTCTTCCCCAACCACCACCAGTTGCACCTGTCGCACCTCTACAACAACAACAACAACATCTCCAACGCTGCCTTCCAAATCAAGTGGGACGAGCACAACACGTTCCAATTGAGACTGGTCAAAATTCTGGTGCCGCTGCACCTACTGTTGATGCTTCTTTGGCTCCTGCTATTGCAACTGCTGGTGCCGAGGAGGATGACGATTATGCGAGCGATTATGAGGATGAGGTTGGTCAAAATCAGAACTACGTGCAGCCACCAGCACCACCACCAGCAGGTCGACCTCTAGTATATATTCGCAACAGTAGGCCTGCACCAACACCTCAAGTATGAGATAATGACCATATTCCTAAACTGAAATTGAATATTCCACCATTTGAGGGTAGATATGTTCCTGATATATATCTTACATGGGAGTTAGAAACTGAACAACGTGTTACATGTTTACAATATCCCAAGGAGAGACGGGTTGCTGCTACTGTTTGTGCTTTAACTAGTTTTGCATGTGTACGGTGGTCTGAACATTGTAGATTATATCCTATTCCAGCTACTTGGGCTGCTTTGAAAACTGCTATGCGTACTCATTGGGTTCCACCATATTATCAACATGAATTGCTTCAAAAATTGCAGCGTTTAAGACAAGGAAAAAATTCTGTAGAGGAATATTATCAGGAATTACAAACTGGCATGATTAGATGTGGTATTGTTGAGGAGAATGAAGCTATGCTTGCACATTTTATGGGTGGATTAAATAGAGAGATTCAGACCATTCTAGAGTATAAGGAGTATACTAATATCACTCGTTTATTCCATATTGCTTGTAAAGCTAAACGTGAAGTGCAGGATCAACACGCATTGGCGCGAACTAACTTTTCTGCAGGTCGACCTTCATCATGGACACCATGTGCATCTTCTACTTCCACTGCACCAGCACCTTCATCAGGTGCCACCTACTGCCGTGATACAAGAAAGCAGGCACAACCACCACTATCTGCCAAGAGCACACCTGTCGGGCCTGCACAGAGCTCTTCTTCTTCCATGGCATCAACAGGGCACACAGGTGATATTATTTGTCGTTGTTGTAAGGGAAGAGGTCATTATGCGAGAGAATGCAAATCTCAACGTGTGATGATTGCTACTGAGGATGGTGGGTATGAGTCCGCTAGTGACTATGATGAGGAGACTTTCGCTCTTATTACAGGTGAAGAACACGGTGGAGCTGATTCTGATCATGAGACGCAATACATGGCTCCTGAAGACGCTGACAGGTATGAATGTTTAGTTGCTCAACGTGTTTTGAGTGTGCAGGTTACACAAGCTGAGCAAAATCTGAGGCATAATTTGTTCCATACAAAGGGAGTTGTGAAGGAACGTTCTGTTCGCGTCATCAAAGATGGAGGGAGCTGCAATAACTTGGCTAGCATGGAGATGGTGGAGAAGCTATCTCTCACCACAAGACCACATCCACATCCTTATTACATCCAATGGTTCAACAACAGCGGCAAGGTTAAGGTAAAACATACTATTCGTGTGCATTTTAGTATCTCTACATATGCTTATTATGTTGATTGTGATGTGGTACCTATGCAAGCATGTTCCTTATTACTTGGTCGACCATGGCAATTTGATAAAAATTCTGTACACCATGGTAGAAACAATCAGTATACTCTTGTTCATAAGGATAAAAATATTACTTTGCTTCCTATGACTCCCGATTCCATTTTGAAAGATGATATTAATAGAGAAAATAAAGCAAAACAGGAGAAGAATAAGAGTGAAAATCAGATTGTGGCAAAAGAATTTGAGCAACAAATGAAGCCTAATAATAAACTATCTAGTGTTGCTTCTGAAATTAAATTGAAAAGTGCATGTTTACTTGCCACCAAATCTGATATTGATGAGCTAGATTTCAGCACATCTGTTTGCTATGCTTTTGTGTGCAAAGAGGCATTATTTTCATTCGAGGACATGCCTTCCTCTTAGCCTCCTGCTATCACTAACATTTTGCATGAGTTCGCTGACGTCTTTCCACAAGACGTGCCACCGGGTTTACCGCCTATTCGAGGGATTGAGCATTAGATTGACTTAATTCCTGGTGCTTCACTGCCAAACCGTGCGCCATACCGTACCAATCTAGAGGAGATGAAGGAGATTATGCGTCAAGTACATGAGCTTCTCGACAAAGGTTATATACGCGAATCCCTTAGTCATTGTGCTGTTCCTATTATTCTAGTGCCGAAAAAGGATGGTACATCGCGTATGTGTGTTGATTGTAGAGGCATTAATAATATTACTATTCGTTATCGTCATCCTATTCCTAGGCTAGATGATATGCTTGATGAATTGAGTGGCTCTACAATATTCTCCAAAGTTGATTTGCATAGTGGATACCATCAAATTCATACGAAATTGGGGGATGAATGGAAAACAACATTTAAAACTAAGTTTGGATTATATGAGTGGTTAGTCATGCCTTTTGGGTTAACTAATGTACCTAGTACTTTCATGAGATTAATGAACGAAGTTTTACGTGCTTTCATTGGACGATTTGTGGTAGTCTATTTTGATGATATACTGATTTATAGCACATCTTTGGAGGAACATTTGGAACATTTACGTGCTGTTTTTATTGCTCTACGTGATGCACATTTGTTTGGTAACCTTGGGAAGTGCACCTTTTGCATCGACCGAGTATCTTTTCTTGGCTATGTTGTTACTCCACAGGGAATTGAAGTTGATAAAGCCAAGATTGAAGCTATTGAGAGTTGGCCGCAGCCCAAAACGGTCACACAAGTGAGGAGTTTTCTTGGCCTCGCTGGATTCTATAGGCGTTTTGTGAGAGATTTCAGCACCATTGCTGCACCTCTCAATGAGCTTACAAAGAAAGATGTGCCTTTTGTTTGGGGTACCGTACAGGAAGAAGCCTTCACGGTATTGAAAGATAAGTTGACACATGCTCCTTTACTCCAACTTCCTGATTTTAGTAAGACTTTTGAGCTTGAATGTGATGCTAGCGGAATTGGATTAGGAGGTGTGTTATTACAAGATGGCAAACCTGTTGCATACTTTTTTGAAAAATTGGGTGGGCCTAGTCTGAATTATTCTACTTATGATAAAGAATTATATGCTCTCGTTCGCACTTTAGAAACATGGCAACATTATTTATGGCCCAAAGAATTTGTTATACATTCTGATCATGAATCTTTAAAACATATTAAAAGTCAAGCTAAACTGAATCGTAGACATGCTAAATGGGTTGAATTCATTGAGACTTTCCCTTATGTCATTAAACACAAGAAGGGTAAAGAAAATGTTATTGCTGATGCATTGTCTCGTCGCTATACTATGCTTTCACAACTTGACTTCAAAATATTTGGTTTGGAGACCATCAAAGATCAATATGTGCATGATGCTGATTTTAAAGATGTATTGGAGAATTGTAAAGAAGGGAGAACATTAAACAAGTTCGTTGTTAATGATGGATTTGTGTTCCGTGCTAACAAGCTATGCACTCCAGCTAGCTATATTCGTCTTTTGTTGTTGCTGGAGGCACGTGGAGGATGATTAATGGGACACTTTGGCGTGAAGAAGATGGAGGACGTACTTGCTACACATTTCTTTGGCCAAAGATGAGACGGGATGTTGAGCGTTTTATTGCTCGCTGCACTACATGTCAAAAACCTAAGTCACGACTCAATCCTCATGGTTTATATATGCCTTTGCCTGTACCTAGTGTTCCATGGGAGGATATATCTATGGACTTTGTTTTAGGTTTACCTCGAACAAAGAAGGGGAGGGATAGCATATTTGTTGTCGTGGATAGATTCTCGAAAATGGCACACTTTATACCATGTCATAATAGCGATGATGTTGTTAATGTTGCTGATTTGTTCTTTCGTGAAATTATTCGCTTGCATGGTGTGCCAAATACTATTGTGTCCAATCATGATACTAAATTTCTTAGCCACTTTTTGAGATGTTTATGGGCTAAGTTGGGGACTAAACTGCTTTTTAGTACTACTTGTCACCCCCAAACTGATGGACAAACTGAAGTAGTCAATAGAACATTGTCTACTATGCTTAGGGCTGTTTTGAAGAATAATAAGAAAATGTGGGAGGAATGCTTGCCTCATATTGAATTTGCTTATAATTGTTCATTGCATTCTACTACTAAGATGTGCCCTTTTGAAGTTGTGTATGGTTTCCTACCTCGTGCACCTATTGATTTGTTGCCTCTTCCATCTTCATAGAAGGTTAATTTTGATGCTAAACAACATGCTGAATTGATTTTAAAAATGCATGAGTTAACTAAAGAAAACATTGAGCGTATGAATGCTAAATATAAACTTGCTGGAGATAAGGGTAGAAAACATGTTGTGTTTGCACTTGGAGATCTTGTTTGGTTACATTTGCGTAAGGATAGGTTTCCTTATTTGCGCAAATCAAAGCTAATGCCACGTGCTAATGGTCCTTTTAAGGTGTTAGAGAAAATAAATGATAATGCATGTAAACGTGAGCTGCCTGCAAATTTTGGGGTTAGTCCCACTTTTAACATTGCAGATTTGAAGCCTTATTTGGGTGAGGAAGATGAGCTTCCGTCGAGGACGACTTCATTTCAAGAAGGGGAGGATGGTGAGGACATCAATACCATTGTTACACCCATAGCCCCTGCTGCTATACCATTGTTTCTTGGTAATGATTCTAATGTTCATGAGAATATGATGTTGCCTAAATTGGATACATTTGTTTTGCTTACAAATGAAGGGCCTAGCTTGGAGAAGGATGGACAGTGGAGCAAGAACAAGCATGGAGATGATGGCATGAGCAAGAGGAACAAGAACGGAGTTACATGTGATGATTTCAGGACGTTGAAGCCACCATAATGAGTGCATGAAGCCTTGGAAGAAATATACAAGATGCTACTTAATAACTTTCTTCCAGAGGCTATTCTAGGTGTTGCGTCACCTTATTATTGGGCCAGGCCGATGCAATTTTGAAATACATAAGTATAGGCTATTTTTAGAGTCCGTATGTGTGGGCAAACAAGAGATAGGGTTGGTTTTGGATCCCTCCACCAAGGGCCACGAAATTCCCCCCCTCTTCCTCCATATATACAACCCTTAGGGCACCGTTTAGACTTTGGGGGGTTTTGTTTAGATTAAAAGTTCGCCATAGCTGCAACTTCACGTACTTCGTTTGTGTTCAACGACCAGACCAAGACGTCATAGAACCCCGCCTTCATTAATAAGGCTTTCCTCTTATATTCACAATATCCAGATTGCAATCTTTGTTTCTTGCTTGATCTTCGTTTGTTTGCAGGAAACAGACCCTCATGGTCAGGTTGATCATGCTCCGGCATGGTCAATAACCCCTCGGAAGTTGGTGTAGCGATTGCTAAGGCGCGACATCTCGCACGTTCGTAGTCGGATCGTCAAGGTCGACTCCCAAAGAAAACGATAGCCACCATCTCATCGAAACATCGGGACACCTTTGCCTTTATCAGTTGGCGTAGCAACTCAAACTGGGACAGTCCGCACACGAAATGGCGACACACTTAAAAGGACCCCTTCGGGCAACATGTGGCTCATCCACCATCTTGTTCCACGTGTGATGCACCAAATTACAGTTCGGAGCAGCGGTTGGACTTGGAGGCAGCCCGGTCATAGCACCGCAGTAGTAGTAAATGAGCGATGAGGGGTCAAATCACAAAGCCCCACCTTTCCCGCATTAAGCTAGACGGACGAAGCAACCATCATTTCACTCTAGGGTGCAAGAGCATAAATAAAAGAGAAAACCAATGATGCGTGCGACAGCTACCTAGGTCACCCTAGGGTAGGGGCCTCCACTAAATCCTTTTTTGAAAACGCCTCCACTACAAATCCGCTTCTCCCTCGTCCTCTTGAAGAAAACCGATGATGCATGCGGCGGTAGGGTTTGTAGGAGTACTATGGCGTGCGGGGCCATGTCATAGTAAATGGGAGAGGGATTGAGTTCGAGTCAACGCCTTAATATGTGTGGGCCGCTTGATTTTACGGGAACGAGGCAGCATTTTGGGTTCGGGGACCAGTGGAGATATACGTACAAAAAATTATGGACGTAGGTTCGACCGAAAGGCAATGATGCATGTGCCCTGCATTTTGATATACCCACGGCCGCGTGAAATTTGGTACTCTACTCAAAACTAGTAAGGTACACATGCATTAAACGCATGAGATTTGGAAACCAAATTATGAATAAATACACACTATAGCATGTAAAGCTTTGAGTCATATATGCATGATGTAGATGTTCGTTTAGTTCTTATAGTTCATCTCATTCAAAATCAATTAGTTTTATAAAAAATGTTAAGATTCATGGGGTTGTGCATTGTAAAACATAAAGTAAAAAACAAATAAGGGCAATTCATTTAGGAAAAAAGTTTGGGCAATTATGATACGGAAGATTCTAGAACAAAGGAGAAGTGCTTGTGTTTCAAGGTTTGTGCATTATGCTTAAGTTCAACCATGGAGTCTTTTAAATTGTACATGTGGCAGAATATGATGGAATGTTGATGATATCCAACGGCCAGTAGTGCTCGGATTTGCCATCCCTGTACTATCGGATTAGCTTCATCCAGCGACCATCTTTCAAAGTTATTCGCACACTATATAGGGTTATAGATAATGCATAAAAGTTCCTCCAAAAACATCTATAACTAAAGAGAAAAAATGAATTGCAGTTAAAAGAATGACATTTCTAACAAAAATGTGAATGTGAACTACATATGTGTGCACGTGACCAGCACATACATTGTCAATACAAAATTTAATGCAAGTAATAACTTATGCGTAACATGCACGAATTGATGATATGGTGCTCGCATGCATAGAGTACAAAACAATGTGATTTATGACTTGCATGCATGACGTGTTTTTGTGCCATAGTTGCATGTCTTGGAAAAAAGCTACTGGTGGGTTGTACTAGCTATTTAGGAATAGAATATGTATACATGGGAGTTGTGGGGAAAGATATGACATGGAGTATCTCAATTCCTATGAGTAGGGATTGGAAAAGAGATGTCATTTGGTTCACATCATAGGAACTTTTCTATTGAATCTAGAGATGACATGTACATCAATTACTATCAGGAGGGATTAGAAAAGAGATGTCATTTGGTTCACATCATAGGAACTTTTCTATTGAATATATGCTAATGTTTATTTTCCTTTGCAATTATGGGAGTATAGGAATCCATTCATATGAACCAAGTGGCTCTAAAGCTATAAAAATGATATCATGTTTATTTCCTTTGAAATGTGGAGTATATGAATCTATTCCTATGAACCAATTGGCTCTAACACTATAGGAATCAGGCACTTTACTGTCCGCCATGGCTGACGGCAAAGGCATGCCCGGCGGACGGCAAAGGCCTTTGCTGTCCGTCAGCAGACGGCAACAGGTCCGCCTGAACAGGCTACGAGAAAGGGCTCATTGCCATCTGCTGGCAGACGGCAAAGATGATATGGTCTTTGCCGTCAGCCAGCCCACGACAAAGGACTTGGACGGCACACGTGCCAGCTTATGGCTGTTAGGGGTTAACGGTGCGCTTTGCCGTCAGCTAGCGGATGTCAAAGTAACCAAGTAGGCCAGCCGCCAGGTTACACAGGTAGCTGCCATGTGGCTGCTTTTTCGTCTGCTAGCAGACGACAAAGAGCCTGTATAGCCCCTGTTTTTTCTGTTTTTTCTTAGATTCATTCAATTTCAACAAACATGTTTGAACACACAAATTTCATAGCAGACATATCCAACACAAAAGTTTCATCATATATACATACATAACCAACACATAGTTCTGTCCATACATATTGCAATAGTTTCACATTGTTCATCTAACACCTATCCATCCATATAACAAGGTCCACATTGTTCATCGATACGAAATAAAAGTAGAATGGGAAAAGAAGCACTCCATCCATGCAAGCTTCCGTGAAATAAATGAAATCTGCAAAATGTGAAACAAGAAATACTAGAAGAAGAAGAAGAAGAAGACTAGAAGAAGAATTAAGCATACTTTGGTAAAATAGAGCTAACCTAGCTAATTATGCCAGTTTTGAGTGAACTAAGCATATTATGCCATTTTTGATATAAAGCAGCTAAGTATAAGTCTTTATTGAGCTAACCTAGGTAACTAAGCATATTAGAGCTAACTTAGAGCTAACTTAGGTCATTTGGGAGAAGAAGAAGAAGAAGACTACAAGAAGAAGACTAGAAGAAGAAGAAGAAGACTAGAAGAAGTAGAAGAAGGTTTTTACCCTTTTCATTCTCATTCTTCTTCTTCTTTTATTCTTTCTTTTTCTTCTTTTTCTTCTTTTTCTTCTTCTATTGTTTCTTTTTTCTCCTCTTCCTTGTTTTTCTTCTTCTTATTCCTTATTTGTGTCATTTTAGAGCTTACATAGGTAATTATGCTATTTTAGCTAACTAAGCTTATTATGTCAGCTAGCATGAAAATAAGGTAAGTATAGGTCATTTTTGTGCTAACAAAAGTAATTATGCCATTTTTAGCTAACATACGTATAATGGATCATTTTGGAGCTAATCTAGCTAAAATGGATCATATTGGAGTTAACCTATGTTAAATGTGTCATTTTGGAGCTAACTTAACTAATTATGCCATTTTGTAGTTAACTAAGCATAAATATGCCATTTTTTCACACAAGACAAGTGTATGTCATTATTGAGCAAACCTAGGTAACTAAGCATATTAGAGCTAACTTAGATCATTTCGGAGGAAACAAAGCTAAGTGTAGATCATTTTGGAGATCTGACATACCTGACATAGTTCACTCCTCCTTCTTCTCCTTCAACTTCTTCATCCTGATGCGCCAAGAGCGGCGAGGCAGTGAAGGAAGTGGAATGTAGTCTTCTACCTCAATTGGCATGGTCATGTCGCCCGACTGTGGATTCACCGGCGCCACCACCATCGCGAGGTCATTGTCAGGCACCACCACCATCGCGAGGCCATCTTCAGGCAGCACCATCGCTTGGTCATCCTCAGCCACCACCATCTCTTGCCCATCATGAGCCACCACCATCTCTTGCCCATCGTTATCCAACACCATACCTTGGCCACCGTCAGCCACCACCATCGCGAGGTCATCGTCAGACAGATTAGGCTGCACCTCCTCATCCCCACCCTGCTCCTCTTCTTCCCCCACTCCATCCCGGATCATCCTTGCTCCTACTTTCACTGTAGCCAGAGTCGGTGCTACTTTGGCTATAGCCAGAGTCACTTCTGCTGCTCCCCATTGCCTCACCAAATGCAACAATGACCGTTATCGATCGATGTGAGCAAAGCTAAATGTAGAGGAAGAAGAGGCAGAACATACTGCCATCGTCATTGTCTTGGTAGCGCATGAGGCACATAGTTGTGTTGAACACCTTCACGGTGAGCATGGCGTTGCCTTCGTACTTGAAGAGAAGGAAGTACCCATGCCGCAGGTCGTAGGCACGGTAGAACTGCTCCCAGCCACAACACAGGTACATGTGGCTGTACTTGATCACCAGCTGCACGTCCCAATGCCTGCAAAGCCTGCTGCCGCCCTGTCGCAGCTTCACATTCTTTGGCCGATGGCCGTCCAGCATCTTCATGAAAGTGTTAGGCAGCCTCTGCAGCGTGGGACAAGGAGTGATGTAGCAAACAACAGAGTTATCGTAAAGAGATGGGTGAAGGGGAGATCTCTCCTTTTACATACCTGCCTCCTGGATGAATTCTCAAGTATGATACTGAAGAACTCGAAAGCATCCAACTTGTACTCCGGTGTGGTAGAGCGCAGCCTGAGGTGGCGGCCTCCCCCCATCTCTGATAAGCAATAGAGGAGACCAATTAGTAATGCTCATGTTTTAAATTGATCATAGACAAGTTGATCATAGGTACATTAGCAGTAATATTGTGTTCATCACTAAAATATCATTAGAGGATAAATGCAGTAATATTGACCAAAAATTATTAAGTTCCATATTATGCATATTTACTTGAATGTTCCACTAAATGGCAACCTTTGCATGTGCATAATTCCAAATTGTACTGAATGCCAGCTGTTGCCCCTAACTGAACTAAAATGAATTGCAAAATCTTGCCCAGAATTGAACTTGAAGACAACTAAATGGAAACTATTGCCTACAACTGAACTGGCCTTGACAGAAGATGGCAAAATAGATCAATTTGTGAGCATTTCATTGCAAGCAGGTCCAGGTGGCGAAGCATATCAACTAAACTAAACTGAACTATGACCAAGAACTGAACACTTGAGCAGAAATTAACAATACAAAGTGGCAAATTATTCCGGTTGCTTGCTTCTTCAGACTCTCACTAAAATTAGGCATGGGATTTCACTGAAACAAAAAGTGTATCACCATAACCCAGTAAAATTATCCTCTGGTACCGGTCTCTGTAGTTTATACAAGGAAGTAAGATCTTTCTTTCAAATTATTATCATAGTTGTAAACTAACTATATGAGCAATATTACCATGCTACAATGATCATAGTACGCAAAACACAAGTGATTCACACTCAATATTCTGTAACAATCCTGGTTCACACAATATACAACCTGAATTTAACAGCTAGTCACACTATTCACTTAATAGAATCTAAATTCAAACTTTGTTGTTTCTGCCTAACTGATACTAAAAACACTAGTACAACTCCATTGCTAAGCATCTTCTGCACCACATATGAACTACCGACGAACCTAAACCACCACCAAATTAGCACCAAGAACAGGAACAAATCATGCTGGAAAGAAATGGAGGAATGGGGGAATTTTTCGCCGTACCTCGCTTCGATGTCTTGGAAGAGGGGGCGATACCCGGCGACGGCGGCGGAGGGGGAAGGACAGCACCGGGGCCACTGGGGTGGAGGAGGGGGACGCCGCAACAACAGGGGTCGCGTGGGGCGGCGGCGGTTCGGGCAATGGGGGCGGGGCAGGGCGGCACAGCGAGGGGGGTGCATGGGGCGGAGGAGGGGGTCGTCGGGGTGGAGGAGAGGGGTGCCGCAGCAACGGCGTCACATCGGCCGGCGGTGGCTCGGGCACGGGGGGGGGGGGCGGAGCGGCACGATGAGGGGGTGGCGTGGGGCGGCCTGGGGACGGGATGGAGGAGGGGGCGCCACGGCAACGGTGCCGCGTGGGGCGGCAGTGGCTTGGGTACGGGGGGCGGGGCGGGGTGGCACGGCGAGTGGGTTGGCGTGGGGCGGCGGTGGCTCGGGGGCAGGACAGAGAGAGAGAGAGAGAGAGAGAGAGAGAGAGAGAGAGAGAGAGAGAGAGAGAGAGGACAGAGAGATGGGTCAGCGGGCTCATTGGCCTTTTGTTAGGGCACGGTTCTTTGTCGTCTGCTAACAAACGGCAAAGAGCCTAGATAATGGGCGTTAGTTTGGCCATTTCTTTGCAATTTGCTAGTAGACGGCAAAGAAGCTTTGCCGTCAGCTGGCGGACGGCAAATAAAGTGTCCGTTAGGTGGTCATCGCCAGTGGGCCACCCACACTCTTTGACGTCTGCGAGCAGACGACAAAGCTTCTTTGCCGTCAGCTGGCTGACGGCAAAGAAATGGCTGACGGCAAACATGACTTTTGTCATAAGGTTTCCTAAAGCTGATGGGAAAGACATTCTTTGCCATCATCCAGCTGACGGGAAAGAGCTGGCTGACAGCAAAGATCCTGACTCCAGTAGTACAAAGGAAAAAAATCCTAAAAATCATATCATATAGAGTTCATATGATATTCCTCCACACCAAAGGATGGTTGATATTGCTACAGGTGATATGATGGTCTTTCTTTGTAGACTCCTCCCCCATCTTTATAGTTACCTCTCGAAGATGAATGAAATGATATACACTGGGTATTCTATATGTGGATTTTGGTACACGAAAACTCGATATAAGTTTGCGAGGTTCGAATTTTCAGTAAAGCTGTATGCACTGCATTTTGGAACGGAGGGAGGAGCATACGATAGTTGCTAACACTCACGTGGAAGATTTGTGTGTAGGAGTGGTTGTTCTGTTAAATGACATGGCAAATCTGACACTGTCGGATGCCGATCTAACGGTTCTTACGGCGTTTGTCAGGAAAAGGCTTGTGGCGAACGTTTGTGGGATAATGATTTATGGACACATGCATTGCCTTGATACGTGTCCCCTCTCTCTCACGCACACACGCACCCTCGCGAGTCATGACTCTCCCGAGTCCTCTCGCACCCACCGTCTATCTGCAGGTAGACGTCACACACATATGTGCTCTTCACACGCTACCCTCAGAACTTCTAGAAAACAAAAGACGTCGCACACATTTGATTTTAGCTCACACGTCACACACTTATACTATTAATCTTGTGGCAAACATTCTTTGGGCATAGTATATTGTACTCTCAGGAAGAGAAGCAGTGCACGCATGCACTAGTTCTCTCACACCCACTCGCGGGTACACGTAGGAGCACATTTTTAGAAGCTAGTACAACAAAATCACTCCACTATATATATAAGAAGGAGCCTTAGTGCTTGCTTTACTAGGGTTCCTCTCTTTCACTCTCTCATGCTCTCCAGGTATAAGCAAGACACAGGTGGCCGCACTCTCTCTCTCTCTGCTCACGGCTGGTCACAAATCCAGCCGGACCACCTCGACTGGGGGAGGGGTGTAGGTGCATCGTTCACGCTGTCGTCGGCGGCGAGGGAGGAGACCAACGGCTGCCCGCGCGTCCCGATCGGCGGCCGTGCCGTTCTCTCCGAGAGAGCGCCGGCTCGGGAGGGCCTCCGACCCCTTCTTCCTCCCTGCAGTATTGTGGCCAAGATGCGGCCTCCCGACGCCGTCTTTTCCACATGCCGACGACCCTCAGCTATATATTCCTTTGAAACCTGCCTTGCTCTACTGCCCCAGTTCCCCACTTGGTTGTGTGTGGATCTTTTTATACTTCCGTCGGATGTTCCAAAGCCACCTAGACTTTTACTATTATTAGAGGTAAAGATAGTTCATACAGTTAACTCTAAGAGTTGGTTCAAACAGGGAAGAAAGTGGGAAAGCTGTAGCATGAATCTAGGACTTGGTTCTAAGAGGAAACGGGGGAAAGTAGTAGATACTAGCTACCCAACCGGTCTCTTGGTTGAAAAGGCGAAGAAAGCATGATGGATGGCGAAGAGTGGGGGAAAGTGGATCTGTCTCTTGGTTGAAAAAGGAAAGAAAGTGAGGGGTGTTGGGGGACAATGCTAATGAGAATGAGCAGGTCTAGATTTCATGTGCTCACATAGGAAAATGTCACCGAGGAGATAAAAAAGGGGACAAATGCAGACATGCTGCCTGAGTGTTTGCCGCTCTCGGAAACCACATCTGCCTCACCACTTTATGCCCTTGCTGTCCCTACGCCCATATCGTTACCGTTAATGTAAAATCACATGAGGCATTAAGCAATGCCACCTAATGTCACTACAAGTAATGGTCTAGTGCCGTCGCTGAATTGAAGCAATGCCACCACCATTTGATGACGTGCTTCCGTCTTGCTTTATTTCGCATGAATTGTGTTTTTGCAGTTACACTTAAATCTCACACCGCTAACATTGCTTCATCCCAGTGGAACTGCACAATTTTGATTGCACATTTACTAACCATGTGCTACTCTCATGACAGTTACACTAATGCTATTGTTCTGCATGTTAATCTAGTGGCAGTGTTGATGTGATGTGATGCTACTTACTTAAGGGCACTTTCATACTATCAATCTAGTGCCAATTATAAAACAATAGATGCTGCTGTTAATCATACGCCACTGCAAATATCTATTACTATTTAAATAACCGTATTTTGTATTTGCACAAACAGGGATGTCTGTCTCCATATCGTTTCTATCCGCGCAATCAAAAGTACACACCTTAGTGTAGTACAACTGCACAAAATGAGACGGATATTCCTAGCTTCCGTCCTCTAACCACCAGTGTTCCAGGTATTCCTACATTGGTAGTAACTAGGTAGAATGACCAATGCAATCTAAAAGAAGCTGATTCATACGTTTTACTTCCTGATTGCAGTGCTGGGACGAGCAAAAACAACTGCATCCTAGTCCGGAATGCACTATCTACCAGTTCATCCATGGACCGAGGACTAGCTGGCATGGCTGCACTGTGGTTTTTGGGACAGGTGCGCGGACAGGAGGCATTGTGGTCTGCTTATTTCTGCAAATAGCAGTGCTTAAATTTAGTGGAATGCACAAGAATTTCAGCTGGTTTGTACACTGCATGGTTCAGTTCAACATTCCAGCTGAGAACACAATTACAATTGGTTATTCTAGAATGAGAGAACCCAACCCTGGATGGTGGAAACAAGAAAAAACCAGAGTGAACTCCAGGAAATTTAAACCTGTCGGGATGCCCTTTTCTCAGAGAAGCCTTGCATGTTTTTTCTGATTTGTAATCCTTCTCACAACTTTGTCTTTTGCTGTGAACTAGTATATGTTTGTTTTGTTCTATGAATCACTGAGATGTATAAAATTGCTTAACTTATGCTTTTCAAGTTTTTTATGAAGCCGAGTTCAACATGAACGCTGGACTAGCGTGTGAACGTTTGGAATTTACATTGTGGCCTCAGTTAACTGCATGAACCACTGTAACAAGATACATAGTTTCTTATATGTTAGACAGTAGATTGTTGATTGTTAGTTGGTCGATAGCCTAGTGTTGAAGCAAGCTGAGCCAATGTGTCGTGTTTTGCACAACTTCTTACAAGTGGGGTAGCACCAACAGTGTTTACAAGTACTTATGTATACGTCGGCGCACAGTTCTCCAACGAGTACTCTATTTCATCAAATACACATTGCTCGTATGATAAACCGTGACAACTTATGTATTACCATGCCATATTCATGAAAAAACTAGTGAGGACGCATCTGTTTCGGCAACAATTATGATGGTTCTCACATGATTCACGGGCACACAAAAGTAGCAGCAGTTTCCATACAGATTCAAATAGAGTACTTGCCCCAGAGGGCTCGATAACAGGCAAGGTTTGGATAATTAGACACAATCCAAACTACTATTGAACACTAGCTGGGGCAACTATTTCATGCCGCGATCTAATTTGGGCTGGACACAAGACGGATCTTGCCATGAACATCATCGAGGACGTCCGGCAGCAGCTCAATCATGTGACCTTCATGAAGATAACCTTGTGGCCTTGCCACTCATAAACTTGTTTATGGAGCCATGCCAGATCATCTTCCTATGAAAGCTTGATAAGAACAGTACGCCTTACAAACGAAGGAGTAGCTTTGAACTTCTTGTGCTTCAATACACCCTGGACAACACACCTGACAACAGTAAGGCTGGAATACAACTCGACATCGGTATAAGCGCAAATTTCTTCTAGGATCCAACAACCTAAGAACACGGTTGTCCCAGTGCGTATATTCATGTCGTCCGCCTCATAGCGAGTGACATGTACAACAACACAATCCTTGTCTGCATCAAGGCTCTAACTGAAACAGAAACAAATTCTGAATTACTTTCCAGTATAAGAAACACAAGTTATTTAAACCACTATGTATAGCATGGCATTGAAGCTAATAGAATTTTTCATTATTCATCACCACATACTTAGATGAAAAACGACAATCGAGATTAGCAAAGAAGAAAATCACCTTGGGCAGCTCAGTGGGGTGGGGGCATCCTCGAAGGGGGAAAACTGCTCCTGCAGTGCCACAGGGGCTGTAACCTCAAACGGGGCATTGACCATCTCAGTAGTGGCCGTAAGTGTATCTAGGGTCGGCTCAGTGGCTGCCTCCATCTTCTTGGATCTCTCTGTCTTGGGGGGATCAGCCTCCCGCGTCTGCTCCTATATTGGCAGATCTTTGCCTGGTTCTTCTTGGTCCATCATGAACCTGACGAATACTAGGAGACCAATGAAATGAAAACACAACCGCAATGACAATGAAACAAAAAAGAGAGTGAGGATAGGTTACTACTTTGCAAAAGTTCTTTTTTTTCTGTGAACAAAAATATACCAACATCACGAATCCACTTACCTTCCCTTCGTTGGGAGAGAAGAACAGTGGCAAATGCGAGTGTTGGCTTTCTTGAAGAACGTGAGGGAGAAGGGGATTTAGCAAAGAGTGAAGTGATGGTTGTTTCGTCAATCAAACTTAGACTGCGGGGAGGTGGGGTTTTGTGATACGACAGCTCGTTACTGCCGCGGCTATGACCGGGGTGACTCTCCGCCTGCATACTGCCTTCTAATTTGGTGGATGGTAATTGGGCCCACGCGCTGCATGGCCTGCATGTCGGTGAACAAAAGTAAAATGACATTCAGTAGAGGGAGACGTTTCGATGACCTAAGAGGAGCCATAAGCGGTAGTGTATCCACTGTACTAGTAGTAATTGTTTTTCTGGGTAGTTGTAGAGTGTCTCCACAGTACTAGTAGTAATTGTTTCTCTGGGCCCAAGACAAAACAGCCCATCCACCCTAGTAAATAATAAAATCAATTCAAAAGCCCATATATTACTTAATGAGAGGCGCTACCCACACCCAACACACCGCCCCCCAAAAAAACCTGGGTACTCTTCTTCCTCCTCACTCCCACCCACCTCGCGTCAGCTCGCTCTACTCGTACCCCCAAATTCCTCACCTCACCCCTACAGAAAAACCCAGCTCCCCTTCTTCCTCACTACTACAGAAAACCCCCAGCTCCCCTTCTTCTTCACTCGCACTACAACTAGTGTAACATCCCAAATTTTCAATTTGGAATGTTATACACTAGATCATCATTGCATATCATATTTTATTGCTTTTGGTTTGATCCTAGAAATTCTACGCAACTCAAGGACCCTCGGAGAGAGTTGGGGATTTTGTTATGTTCATATTTGAGTTTTTCTCAAATTTTGAAAATAGGATCATTTGATTTTATTTATTTTATCTTCAATTATTTCTATTATAAAATATGAGAGAGGGAAAAATGACTTTCCCAAAAATAAAGAAATATTGAGGATTTAATAAAAAAATCAAATAAGATTTTATTTTGGAGTTTTCTCTATTTATTTGAATTTAGGAAAATTGCACGTTTTTCAAAACTGCATTTTAGGGCCAAGAAAATGTTCATCTCGTTCTAAATATTTTATTTAGACGGTGAAAACTTGTTTTGGCATTTTTAGATTTTTAATTATTTTTCTAGGTTTTATTTTCTATTCGGCGGAATTGTTTTAAAAAAAAGTTGCCAGCGCGTGACTCGGCCGAAGCCCAGCCGAGCCGGCCCAGCTCCCCGCGCCGCCGTCTCCCTCCAGGAGACCGCGCGACCGCCGCCGCCGCTCGGACCCCGAGTCCGACCGGGACTCCGCCGCCACCTTGCCCCCTCCCCCAAGCCACCCCCTCTTAAATACCCCCCGACCCCCGCCACCTCACACCAGAGTCGCCCACTGCCGCCAAGCCGCCCACAGCCGGAGCCTCCCGCCGCCGCCCACGCCCGCAGCCCCGCCGCCGCCCACGCCCGCAGCCCCGCCGCCGCTGCCGCCCGCCGCCCCACGCCGCCTCCCGTCGCCCCGCCAGAGCCGCCCCGCCTCGCCAGAGTGCCTCGCCGGAGGTATACACCACCGCCCGCCGCCGTGGTCCGTTTTAAAAAAAACCGATCCGATTTTTTTAGAAAACCCTCGTTTTCGTTTTTTTAGAATAGATCGGTTTTTTCGGTTTAGTTTAGTTAGCGGACATTCGTCCGTACGTTCGTTTTAACGAACGGTTTTCGTCGTTTAGCCGTAGACAGCATTCGTTCGTTAGCCTGTTTGTTCGTTTTTTTCTTTTTATCGGATTTTCCACGATTATTCCAGATTGCGATTTCTGGTTCGATTTTCGTTTTAGTATAACTTTTCGCTCGTTTATCGGAATCAGGTGATTCAAGCGCCTAGAGTTACGTATCAAAACCCTCTTTCCGTTTAACCCACTCAAACAAGTTTTTGATTCTATAAAATTTGACTTAGGTCCAGATTAGTAAACGAAGCTTGTTTCTTTCATCGTTTCTATTTCGTTGCTTCGTTTGATTTGATTCTTTTTGCAAATCGGAGTTCTTAAGTTGAACTTCCGGGTTAGATCTCTTATTTGAGTTTTACCTGTGCATTAGATGAGTGCTTATTGTATTCTTGTTTGTTTGAGATAGAGTACCCGGAGTGCGCCGCTTGCTACTTCGAATCTCTAGGTTTCATGGATCATCAGCAAGGCAAGTAACACTTTGATCATACCTTTTTCATACCCAGTTTTAGTGCATTAGATCAATCCTCAAACATTGCATGATTACGATCTAATTAAATTGTGGGTTTTGGCAAGTGGATGAGGTAGTACCTATTACCTGTTTTATTATCAAACCCTTGGGAGTTACTTCTACATTTGCTTATATTGCCATGCTATGCTAGTAGACGTGGATTGGGTGAGTGTATCCATGACAGATGTGAGATTATTATTAATGGTTTACTTAAGGTGGCAACTTAAACACACATCTGGGTGGATTGAGGCACCTGGGTATTCCAGCGATTGCCTGTTTTGCTTGATGGACCGCCACCCAGGCTCAAAGGGATCATGAGATTTTTCATGCTAGAAACTTCCGTGTGCAGCCGCAAGCTACTATGGGCTCTAGCATAGTTGATTAAGTCGTGTGAACTCTTATAGTGGTAGACTAGCAGATGTACGGGATGTAGGTTGGTATTGTCTACCCGATCGTAAGGTGCAAACGCTTCTGAAAGACTATGTCTCGGACATCTGTTTCTCAAACACCATGTAGTGCGAGAAATCCAACGGAGGAGATCGAGTCTTGTGGGGAAAAGTGCGCAAACCTCTGCAGAGTGTATAAACTAATCATGGTTAGCCGTGTCCTCGGTTATGGACGTTTTGAGTATCTAGTACTTGGATTATCATGTGAATCTCATCATGTTACTTTAATTTAATTTGTTGGGTTTAATGATGATGTTTAATTGGGATTGAGAGGATGTCTATCTTCTCAATGTTTAACAACCATCATGATAGTTAAATAAAACTTATTCCTTTGTAGTAGGAAAAAATTGGCTTTATGCAAAACTGTAACCATAGAGCTTTCCACCAGCCATATATGCATGTAGTATAGCATATTTCTGTTCATTACTCTCTATGTGTTACATTGCCAGCATATACCATGTGCTGACCCGTTTTTGGCCTGCAACATTCGTGTTGCAGACTTTTCAGACGATGAGTAAGGTGCCTTATGTCATGGTTCTATACTCAGTGATGACGTTGGAGTTGATGGACTCACTTATCTTCCAAGCCTTCCGCTGTTATCGTTATTAGATGGCCTTAAGCCATATTTATTGTAATAAGTTCTCTTTTGAGACATTCGATGTAATAAGTGTGTGATTGCTACTCTGTTATAAATCCTTCGAGTACTGTGCGTGTAAGCAATACTGATCCAGGGATGACACTAATGCACGAAGATCAGACTGTTTGAGGTCTAGTCGCTACAAGATGGTATCAGAGCACACGTTGACTGTAGGACACGACCACTAAGCTAAAAGCCCTAGATCACTACTCACTCTTCTCATTTCTGACTCCTCATCTTTTCTACTCTTTTAGGATGGCGGATGCAAGGAACAAGTTCACGCAACCGGATGAAGATACACCCTTTGGACGCCACTTGAAGGAAGTCACTAGGTACCTGAACATCGGAGTACCAAGCTTCAACGGGACCTACATCGCCACTCTACCAGAAGAGGAGAATTGGATGATTCAAGTTCAAGTTCCAGGAAGGACGTTCATGCCCGTCACTGAGCCCATAGAGTTTTCCTTTGATGCCCCAACCTGGAGTCTAGGAAAGAGCATGGCAGCCCACATCACAATGGGACGTATTGGAGAAGTTTACCACAAGGATCTCAAGGATACTATCTACCAGATTTGTGGGCGCCAAGATGATCAATGGGAGATGATCAGTACCAGGAAGGATAGATCAATTGCAGCTTTCATCCAGGAGTTAAACCAGCACATTCGACGCCAGGAGAACCAGATGTGCACAGGCATGATAGATCTAAAGAAGGCTATGACCAAGATCACAGAGTTGGAGGAAGAACTCAAGTCTACACGCGATGGATATGAGGAGGAAATAGCAACACTCGTGGAGAAGAACGATGATCTGAAGAATAAGCTGAACGTATTCATGGGATTCCCCGTGACTGGAGGAGAAGACGGTGATTGCACTTGTCCAGAGAACTACATCATCATCAACGACACCGACTCGGACCCAGACAATAGCGATGATGACTATGTTGATGAAGCTGGAGCAGATATCATGGAGTCTTCAACGGAGCAGTTTTTCTAGTCGACCACCATAACAGTAGCAGTATTCCCCCATTTATCTAGTATAGTCCGAGCACTTTTGTAGCGATAGTTAGACCGTTGTATACCCTTGTTTAAATTGAATGAAGTGATATTGTTTGCATTTGTGTCATGTGCATATGGGTAGTGTTTTCTCTCTAGACCCCCATTCTATTCTGTATTATCATCTTTTCTAAATCCTCAGATGCCTCCGAGACGTGACAATGGATTTGCTTTCCCACCGGAGCTCACTCAGTTGATCCAGTAGCAGAATGCATTGATGCAATTACTAGTCTAGAATCAGAATCAGGGGAACAACAACAACAACAACCCACCACCTCCACCACCTATCGATCAGTTAACCCGTTTCCTTAGACTGAATCCGCCGGTGTTCTCCAGTAGCACTGAGCCGATAGTTGCAGATGATTGGCTCCGCAAGACAGGAAGGGAGTTGACCACTGGAGGATGCACGGATGCGGGAAAGGTGTGTTTTGCCGCACATTAGCTTGATGGACCCGCAGCATCATGGTGGGAGAATTTCACAGCCACTTATCCTATCAACACTATCACATGGGATCAGTTTCAGCAGGCTTTCCGTACTGCCCATGTTTCAGCAGGAGCTATGGCCATGAAGAAGCATGAGTTTCGCAACTTGCGCCAAGGAGGACATACTGTAGGCCAGTATGTGGATGACTTTAGTAAGCTAGCACGTTATGCCCCAGATGACGTTGCTACAGATGCAGCTAAGCTGGAGAAGTTTCTGGAAGGACTGAATGATGAACTGAGCATGCAGTTGATGGTAGCAACCTTCAACAACTACCAGGAATAGGTAGATAGAGCTCTCATGATTGAAGGGAAGCAGCAGCAGATTGACAACCGCGAGAGGAAGTATGGACAATGGAAGTACAATTCTGGAGCTCAGTAGAAGCCACGTTTTACCCCGAAATCGGGAGGACATTTTCAGCATACCCATGGAGGAGGGAGTTCGCACAATCATAATGGCCCCAAGTATGGTAACAGGAATGGAGGAAGCAACAGCCAGAACCGTACCAACCCATCAACCCCAGCCAAGAGAGACCTGAGCCAAGTCACTTGCTATAAGTGTCAGAAGACTGGACATTATGCCAATGAATGTCCTAAAGCTTAGAAAGGAAATGGCAATGGAAGCTCTGGGAAGAAGCCAAACCCTTTCAATAGGGGACAGGTGAACCACGTTAATGTGGAGGAGGTTGAAGCTCAGCCAGATGCAGTAATAGGTAAATTTTTGGTTAAGTCATTCACTGCACTCGTTCTTTTTTATACTGGTGCATTGCATTCATACATATCAAGGGAATTTGTGGATAAGTATAAACTGCCAACCCAAGCCCTTAGGTCACCCATGTTAGTAACCTCTCCTGGAGAAGAGTATATGGCTAGTTTATGGTGTGATTGGTTACCATTAAGGATTGGTAACTACGTGTTTCCCTCGGACCTAATAGTATTCGAATCGCAAGGATTGGATGTGATATTAGGCATGGATTGGTTATCGAAGTATGGAGAGAACATTGAATGCGCTAGTAAATTGATTTTTCTTACCACTCCAGAAGGAAGGAGGATCAAGTATGTATCCCGGCATGTACCGAAGAGGACTCAAGTAAATTCCTTATCAGGAGTTGTACTGGAGGAAGTACAAGTGGTGAAGGATTTCCCTGACGTATTTCCAGGGGGAGTTGCCAGGCATGCCACCGGATAGAGACATTGAGTTTTTGATTGAGCTTTTGCTAGGCACAGGGCCAATATCTAAGAGACCATACAGGATGCCCGCAAAAGATTTGGAGGAGATTAAGAAGCAGATTAAGGAGTTACTGGATGAAGGCTATATTCGCCCAAGTTCTTCACCTTGGGGATCGCCAGTGCTTCTAGTGGAGAAGAAGGATGGATCATTAAGGATGGTTGTTGATTATCGAGGACTGAATGAAGTGACCATCAAGAACAAGTACCCACTGCCAATGATCAATGATCTGTTTGACCAATTGCAAGGAGCTAAGGTATTTTCCAAGATCGATCTGCGATCAGGATACCACCAGTTGAAAATTGGAGAGCAGGATATACCTAAGACGGCTTTTACCACCAGGTATGGGCTGTACGAGTATACAGTTATGTCATTTGGTCTGACTAACGCACCTTCCTATTTCATGAACCTGATGAACACGGTGTTTATGGAGTTTCTGGATAAGTTCGTCGTAGTGTTCATTGATGATATTTTGGTCTACTCAAAGAATGAAGAGGAGCATAAGGAGCATTTGCATTTGGTACTTGAGAAGCTTAGAGAACATCATTTATACGCCAAGTTCAGCAAATGTGAGTTTTGGTTGAAGGAAGTTGCATTCCTCGGACACGTTATATCCGGAGAAGGAATAGTAGTAGATCCCACCAAAGTTGTCACTGTGACAAACTGGGAATCGCCCACGCCAGTTGGAGAGATCCGAAGTTTTCTTGGACTCGCAAGATACTACCGGAGGTTCATTGAGAATTTCTCGAAGATTGCGAAGCCCATGACGGAGTTATTAAAGAAGGACACCAAGTTCAAATGGACTGAGGAATGTGAGGCCAGTTTCCAGGAGTTGAAGAAACGTTTGGTTACATCACCAGTGTTGATTCTGCCAGATCAGTGCAAGGATTATGAGGTGTATTGCGACGCTTCACGTCGAGGACTTGGAGCAGTGCTTATGCAGGAGGGAAGAGTTGTTTCGTATGCCTCACAACAGCTTAAGCCCCATGAGTTGAATTATGCTACACATGATTTGGAGTTAGCAGCCGTAGTGCATGCATTGAAGACTTGGAGACATTTTCTCATTGGAAACCATTGTGAGGTGTACACGGATCACAAGAGTTTGAAGTACATCTTCACACAGAAGGAGTTGAATCTCAGGCAAAGGAGATGGTTGGAGCTCATCAAGGATTATCATATGAGGTTGCATTATCACCCTGGAAAGGCTAACGTAGTAGCCGACGCGTTGAGCCGCAAGAGCCATGTTAACACACTCATGACCAGAGAGTTACCAGAGGAGTTAGCCGAGGATCTTCGCGAGCTATGTTTGGAAATAGTTCCAGGAGGCTTTGTTGCAGCATTAGAAATTCAGTCTACTCTGATGGATAAGATCAGAGAAGCTCAGAAGACAGACAAGGAGATTGGCAGGATAAAGGAGAAGATGGCTAAAGGAAAGGCTAAAGGTTTTCGTGAGGATGAGCACGATACCCTATGGTTTGAGGACCATGTTTATGTGCCCAATGACCCAGAGATCAGGAAGTTGATTCTCCAAGAGGCTCATGATTCACCATATTCGATTCACCCAGGAAATACCGAGATGTATTTGGATTTGAAAGACACATTCTGGTGGACCGGAATGAAGAAGGATATTGCGGAGTATGTAGCAGTTTGTGATGTATGTCAGAGAGTGAAGGCATAGCATCAGAAGCCAGCAGGATTGTTACAGCCATTGCCGATACCCGAATGGAAGTGGGATAAAATAGGCATGGATTTTATCACTGGATTGCCCAGGACTCATTCGGGCTATGACTCGATTTGGGTTATAGTCGATCATTTGACGAAGGTAGCTCATTTCATCACCATGAGGACCACTTACACCAGTGCTAAGTTGGCTAAGATATACATGACCAGGATCGTATGTGTGCATGGAGTTCCGAGGAGCATTGTATCAGATAGAGGAACCTAGTTTACCTCAAAGTTCTGGAAGCAGTTGCACGAAACTTTGGGTACCAGGCTAGAGTTCAGTACAGCCTTTCATCCGTAGACAGATGGACATACCGAGAGAGTCAATCATATTTTAGAGGATATGCTGAGAGCTTGTGCGCTAGATTATGGATCTAGTTGGGACGATAATTTGCCATATGTAGAGTTCTCTTACAACAACAGTTATCAATCCAGTTTGAAGATGGCCCCTTTTGAAGCCCTATACAAAAGGAGGTGCAGGACCCCATTGTCGTGGGATGAAGTTGGAGACCGCCAGTTGTTTGGACCAGATTTGATTAAGGAGTCTGAACAGAAGGTGAAGTTGATTCACGATAGGCTCAAGGTAGCCCAGTCCAGACAAAAGAGCTATGCAGATTCAAAATGCAAGGAGACAGCTTACAAAGTCGGAGACCGAGTTTTTCTTCGTGTGTCTCCACTTCGAGGAATTAAGCGCTTTGGAGTTAAGGGAAAGTTAGGGCCGTATTTTGTAGGACCATACAAAGTTTTGGAGCGTATGGGAGAAGTTGCTTACAAGTTGGAATTGCCCGAAGGATTGTCAGGAGTTCATGATGTGTTCCATGTTTCCCAGTTGAAGAAGTGCCACGCAGAGATGGCTAATATACCACTAAGAGATACAGTGCCGCTGGAAGCGATTTAGTTGGATAGTGATTTGACCTATGAGGAGAAACCAGTCAAAATTCTTGAGTATGCTAGCCGAGTCACCCGCAACAAGGTTATCAAGTTTTATAAAATTCAGTGGAGCCACCACACCGAGGATGAAGCCACCTGGGAGCGAGAGGAAGATCTGCTGAAGGACCATCCTCACCTATTTTCTAGCCAACCCTAATCTCGAGGGAGAGATTTATCTTAAGGGGGGTAGGTTTGTAACATCCCAAATTTTCAATTTGGAATGTTATACACTAGATCATCATTGCATATCATATTTTATTACTCTTGGTTTGATCCTAGAAATTCTACGCAACTCAAGGACCCTCGGAGAGAGTTGGGGATTTCGTTATTTTCATATTTGAGTTTTTCTCAAATTTTGAAAACAGGATTATTTGATTTTATTTATTTTATCTTCAATTATTTCTATTATAAAAATATGAGAGAGGGAATAAAATGACTTTCCCAAAAATAAAGAAATATTGAGGATTTAATAAAAAATCAAATAAGATTTTATTTTGGAGTTTTCGCTATTTTATTTGAATTTAGGAAAATTGCACGTTTTTCAAAACTGCATTTTAGGGCCAAGAAAATGTTCATCTAGTTCTAAATATTTTATTTAGACGGTAAAATTTTTTTTTGGCATTTTTGGATTTTTATTTATTTTTCTAGGTTTTATTTTCTACTCGGTGGAATTGTTTTTTTAAAAAAAAGTTGCCAGCGCCCTACTGGGCCGAAGCCCAGCCGAGTCGGCCCAGCTCCCCACGCTGCCATCTCCCTCCAGGAGACCGTGCGACCGCCACCGCCGCTCGAACCCCAAGTCCGACCGGGACTCCGCCGCCGCCTTGCCCTCTCCCCCAAGCCACCCCCACTTAAATACCCCCGACCCCCGCCGCCTCACCCCGGAGTCGCCCACCGCCGCCAAGCCGCCCGCCACCGGAGCCTCCCGCCACCGCCGCCGCCCGTAGCCCCGCTGCCGCCGCCGCCCGCAGCCCCGCCGCTCCATGCCGCCTCCCGTCGCCCCGCCGGAGCCGCCCCGCCTCGCCGGAGCGCCTCGCCGGAGGTATACACCACCGTCCGCCATCGTGGTCTGTTTTAAAAAAACGAACTGTTTTTTTAGAAAACCCTAGTTTTCGTTTTTTTAGAATAAATCGGTTTTTTCGGTTTAGTTTAGTTAGCGTAGGACTCCTCCTTCCCTTGTTGGAGTAGGAGAGAAGGAAAGAGGGGGGAGGAAAAAGGAAAAGGGGGCTGCACCCCTTGTCCAATTCGGACCAGAGGGGGGCTGCGCGCCTCCTTCCATTTGGCCTCTCTCTTCTATTCCCGTATGGCCCAATAAGGCCCATATACTCCCCAGCGAATTCCCGTAACTCTCCGGTACTCCGAAAGATACCCGAATCACTCGGAACCTTTCCGAAGTCCCAATATAGTCGTCCAATATATCGATCTTTAGGTCTCGACCATTTCGAGACTCCTCGTCATGTCACCGATCTCATCAGGGACTCCGAACTCCTTAGGTACATCAAAACACATAAACTCACAATATAATTGTCATCTAACTTTAAGCGTGTGGACCCTACGGGTTCGAGAACTATGTAGACATGACTGAGACACGTCTCCGGTCAATAACCAATAGCGGCCTGGATGCTCATATTGGCTCCCACATATTCTACGAAGATCTTTATCGGTCAAACTGCATAACAACATATGTTGTTCCCTTTGTCATCGGTATGTTACTTGCCCGAGATTCGATCGTCGGTATCTCAATACCTAGTTCAATCTCGTTACCGGCAAGTCTCTTTACTCATTCTGTAATACATCATCTCGCAACTAACTCATTAGTTACAATGCTTGCAAGGCTTAAGTGATGTGCATTACCGAGAGGGCCCAGAGATACCTCTCCTACAATCAGAGTGACAAATCCTAATCTCGAAATACGCCAACCCAACAAGTACCTTTGGAGACACCTGTAGAGCACCTTTATAATCACCCAGTTACGTTGTGATGTTTGGTAGCACACAAAGTGTTCCTCCGGTAAACGGGAGTTGCATAATCTCATAGTCACAGGAACATGTACAAGTCATGAAGAAAGCAATAGCAACATACTAAACGATCAAGTGCTAAGCTAACAGAATGGGTCAAGTCAATCACATCATTCTCCTAATGATGTGATCCCGTTAATCAAATGACAACTCTTTGTCCATGGCTAGGAAACATAACCATCTTTGATAAACGAGCTAGTCAAGTAGAGGCATACTAGTGACACTTAGTTTGTCTATGTATTCACACATGTATCGTGTTTCCGGTTAATAAAATTCTAGCATGAATAATAAACATTCATCATGATATAAGGAAATAAATAATAACTTTATTATTGCCTCTAGGGCATATTTCCTTCAGTCTCCCACTTGCACTAGAGTCAATAATCTAGTTCACATCGCCATGTGATTTAACACCAATATTTACATCTGTATGTGATTAATACCCAATAGTTCACATCGTCATGTGATCAACACCCAAAGGGTTTACTAGAGTCAATAATCTAGTTTACATCGCTATGTGATGAACACCCAAAGAGTACTAAGGTATGATCATGTTTTGCTTGTGAGAGAAGTTTAGTCAATGGGTCTGTCACATTCAGAGCCGTATGTATTTTGCAAATGTTCTATGTCTACAATGCTCTGGACGGAGCTACTCTAGCTAATTGCTCCCACTTTCAATATGTATCCAGATTAAGACTTAGAGTCATCTGGATCAGTGCCAAAACTTGTATCGACGTAACCCTTTACGACGAACCTTTTGTTACCTCCATAATCGAGAAACATATCCTTATTCCACTAAGGATAATTTTGACCAATGTCCAGTGATCTACTCCTAGATCACTATTGTACTGCCTTGCCAAACCAGGGCAAAGTATACAATAGGTCTGGTCCATAGCATGGCATACTTTTATAGAACCTATGACTGATGCATAGGGAATGACTTTCGTTCTCTTTCTATTTTCTGCCGTGGTCGGGATTTGAGTCTTACTCAATTTCATACCTTTGCAACACAGGCAAGAACTCTTTCTTTGACTGTTCCATTTTCAACTACTTCAAAATCTTGTCAAGGTATGCACTCATTGAAAATCTTATCAAGCGTCTTGATCTATCTCAATAGATCTTGATGCTCAATATGTAAGTAGCTTTACTGAGGTCTTTCTTTTAAAGAACTCCTTTCAAACATCATTTCTGATCAACAATATGTCATTCACATATACTTATCAGAAAGGTTGTAGTGCTCCCAGTCACTTTATTGTAAATACAGGCTTCACTGCAAGTCTGTATTAAAACTATATGCTTCGATCAACTTATCAAAGCGTATATTCCAACTACGAGATGCTTGCACCAGTCCATAGATGGATCGCTGGAGCTTGCACAATTGTTAGCACCTTTAGGATTGACAAAACCTTCTGGTTGCACCATATACAACTCTTCTTTAATAAATCCATTAAGGAATGCAGTTTTGACATCCATTTGCCAGATTTCATAAAATGTGGCAATTGCTAACATGATTCGGACAGGCTTTAAGCATCGATACGAGTGAGAAAATCTCATTGTCAACACCTTGAACTTGTCGAAAAACTTTTTGCGACAAGTCGAGCTTTGTAGATAGTAACACTACTATCAGCGTCTGTCTTCCTCTTGAAGATCCATTTATTTTCTATGGCTTGCCGATCATCGGGCAAGTCCACGAAAGTCCACACTTTGTTCTCATGCATGGATCCCATCTCAGATTTCATGGCCTCAAACCATTTCGCGGAATCTGGGCTCATCATCGCTTCCTCATAGTTCGTAGGTTTATCATGGTCTAGTAACATGACTTCCAGAACAGGATTACCGTACCACTCTGGTGTGGATCTTATTCTGGTTGACCTACGAGATTCAGTAGTAACTTGATCTGAAGTTTCATGATCAACATCATTAGCTTCCTCACTAATTGGTGTAGTGGTCACTGGAACTGATTTCTGTGATGAACTACTTTCCAATTCGGGAGAAGGTACAATTACCTTATCATGCTCTACTTTCCTCCCACTCACTTCTTTCGAGAGAAACTCCTTCTCTAGAAAGGATCCATCTTAGCAAAGAATATTTTGCCTTCGGATCTGTGATAGAAGGTGTACCCAACAATTTCCTTTGGGTATTCTATGAAGACGCACTTCTCCGATTTAGGTTCGAGCTTATCAGGTTGAAACTTTTTGACATAAGCATCGCAGCCCCAAACTTTAAGAAATGACAACTTTGGTTTCTTGCCAAACCACAGTTCATAAGCCGTCGTCTCAACGGATTTTGATGGTGCCCTATTTAAAGTGAATGCAACTGTCTCTAATGCATAACCCCAAAACGATAGTGGTAAACCGATAAGAGACATCATAGGTCGCACAATATCCAATAAAGTGCGGTTACGATGTTCGGACACACCATAATGTTGTGGTGTTCCAGGTGGTGTGAACTGTGAAACTATTCCACATTGTTTTATATGAAGGCCAAACTCATAACTCAAATATTCTCCTCCACGATCAGATCGTAGAAACTTTATTTTCTTGTTACGATGATTCTCCACTTCACTCTGAAATTCTTTGAACTTTTCAAATGTTTCAGACTTGTGTTTTTAAGTAGATATACTCATATCCGCTCAAATCATCTTGTGAAGGTCTAAAAATAACAATACCCGCCACGAGCATCAATACTCATTGGACCGCATACATCAGTATGTATTATTTCCAATAAGTCACTAGCTCGTTCCATTGTTCCAAAGAACGGAGTTTTAGTCATCTTGCCCAAAAGGCACGGTTCGCAAGCATCAAATGATTCATAACCAAGTGATTCCAAAAATCCATATTTATGGACTTTCTTCATGCACTTTACACCGATATGACCCAAACGGCAGTGCCACAAATAAGTTGCACTATCATTATAAACTTTGCATCTTTTTGGCATCAATATTATGAATATGTGTATCACTAAGATCGATATCCAATAAACTATTTTCATTGGGTGTATGACCATCGAAGGTTTTATTCATGTAAACAGAACAACAATTATTCTCTGACTTTAAATGAATAACCGTATTGCAATAAACATGATCAAATCATATTTATGCTCAACGCAAACGCCAAATAACATTTATTTAGGTTTAACACTAATCCCGAAAGTATAGAGAGTGTGCGATGATGATCATATCAATCTTGGAACTACTTCGAACACTCATCGTCACTTCACCCTCAACTAGTCTCTGTTTATTTTGTCTTGGAACTACTTCCAACACTCATCGTCACTTCACCCTCAACTAGTCTCTGTTTATTCTGTAACTCCTGTTTCGAGTTACTATTTTTTAGCAATCGAACAAGTATCAAATACTCATGGGCTACTATAAACACTAATAAGGTACACATCAATAACATGTATATCAAATATACCCTTGTTCACTTTGCCATCCTTCTTATCCACCAAATATCTAGGGCATTTCCGCTTTCAGTGACCATTTCCTTTGCAGTGTAAGCACTCAGTTTCAGGCTTTGGTCCAGCTTTGGGATTCTTCGCGGGAGTGACAACTTGCTTGCCATTCTACTTGAAGTTTCCCTTTCTTTCCCTTTGCCCTTTTCTTGAAACTAGTGATCTTGTCAATCATCAACACTTGATGTTCTTTCTTGATTTCTACCATCATTGATTTCAGCATCACGAAGAGCTCGGGAATCGTTTTCGTCATCCCTTGCATCATAGTTCGTCATGAAGTTCCAATAACTTGGTGATGGTGAATAGAGAACTCTGCCAATCACTATCTTATCTGGAAGATTAACTCCCACTTGATTCAAGCGATTGTAGTACTCAGACAATCTAAGTACTTGCTCACTAGTTGAGCAATTCTCCTCCATCTTTTAGGCGAAGTATTTGTCAAAGGTCTCATACCTCTTGACATGGACATGAGTCTGAAATAGCAATTTCATCTCTTGAAACATCTTATATGTTCCATGACGTTTAAAAAACGTTTTTGTAGTCCCGGTTCTAAGCCATAAAGCATGGTGCACAAAACTATCAAGTAGTCATCATATTGAGCTAGCCAAACATTCATAACGTCTGCATCTGCTCCTGCAATAGGTCTGTCACCTAGCGGTGCATAAAGGACATAATACTTCTATCCAACAATGAGGATAAACCTCAGATCATGGACCAAGTCCGCATCATTGCTACTAACATCTTTAAACTTAGTTTTCTCTAGGAACACATATAAAACATAGGGAAGCAACAACGCGAGCTATTGATCTACAACATAATTTGCAAAATACTACCAGGACTAAGTTCATGATAAATTTAAGTTCAATTAATCATATTACTTACGAACTCCTGCTTAGATAGACATCCCTCTAATCCTGTAAGTGATCATGTGATCCAAATCAACTAAACCATGTCTGATCATCACGTGAGATGGAGTAGTTTCAATGGTGAACATCACTATGTTGATCATATATACTATATGATTCATGCTCGACCTTTCGGTCTCCATGTTCCGAGGCCATATCTGTTATATGCTAGGCTCGTCAAGTTTAACCTGAGTATTCTGCGTGTGCAACTATTTTGCACCCGTTGTATTTGAGCGTAGAGCCTATCACACCCGATCATCACGTGGTGTCTCAGCACAAAGAACTTTCGCAACGGTGCATACTCAGGGAGAACACTTATACTTTGATAATTTAGTGAGGGATCATCTTATAATGCTACCGTCAATCAAAGCAAGATAAGATGCATAAAAGATAAACATCACATGCAATCAATATAAGTGATATGATATGGACATCATCATCTTGTGCTTGTGATCTCCATCTTCGAAGCACCGTCATGATCACCATCGTCACCGGCGCGACACCTTGATCTCCATCGTACCATCGTTGTCGTCTCACCAATCTTATGCTTCTACGACTATAGCTACCGCTTAGTGATAAAGTAAAGCATTACAGGGCGATTGCATTGGATGCAATAAAACGACAACCATATGGCTCCTGCCAGTTGCCGATAACTCGCTTACAAAACATGATCATCTCATACAATAAAATTTAGCATCATGTCTTGACCATATCACATCACAGCATGCCCTGCAAAAACAAGTTAGACGTCCTCTACTTTGTTGTTGCAAGTTTTACGTGGCTGCTACGGGCTGAGCAAGAACCGTTCTTACCTATGCATCAAAACCACAACGATAGTTTGTCAAGTTGGTGTTGTTTTAACCTTCGCAAGGACCGGGCGTAGCCACACTCGGTTCAACTAAAGCTGGAGAATCTGACACCCGCCAGCCACCTATGTGCAAAGCATGTCGGTAGAACCAGTCTCACGTAAGCGTACGCGTAATGTCGGTCCAGGCCGCTTCATCCAACAATACGCCGAACCAAAGTATGACATGCTGGTAAGCAGTATGACTTGTATCGCCCACAACTCACTTGTGTTCTACTTGTGCATATGACATCTACGCATAAAACCTGGCTCGGATGCCACTGTTGGGGAACGTAGTAATTTCAAAAAAAATCCTACTCACACGCAAGATCATGGTGATGCATAGCAACGAGCGGGGAGAGTGTGTCCACGTACCCTCGTAGACCGAAAGCGAAAGCGTTAGAACAACACGGTTGATGTAGTCGTACGTCTTCACGGCCTAACCAATCAAGCACCGAAACTACGACACCTTCGAGTTCTAGCACACGTTCAGCTCGATGACGTCCCTCGAACTCCGATCCAACCGAGTGATGAGGGAGAGTTTTGTCAGCACAATGGCGTGGTGACGATGATGATGTTCTACCGACGCAGGGCTTCGCCTAAGCACCGCTACAGTATTATAGAGGTGGACTATGGTGGAGGGGGGCACCGCACATGGCAAAAAGATCAAACGATCAATTGTTGTTGTGCCTATGGGGTGCCCCCTGCCCCCATATATAAAGGAGCAAGGCGGGAGGGGGCGGCCGGCCTAGGAGGGGGCGCGCCATGGGGAGTCCTACTCCCACAGAGAGTAGGACTCCTCCTTCCCTTGTTGGAGTAGGAGAGAAGGAAAGAGGGGGGAGGAAAAAGGAAAAGGGGGCTGCACCCCTTGTCCCATTCAGAACAGAGGGGGGCTGCACGCCGCCTTCCTTTTGGCCTCTCTCCTCTATTCCCGTATGGCCCAATAAGGCCCATATACTCCCCGGCGAATTCCCGTAACTCTCTGGTACTCCGAAAGATACCCGAATCACTCGGAACCTTTCCGAAGTCCGAATATAGTCGTCCAATATATTGATCTTTAGGTCTCCACCATTTCGAGACTCCTCGCCATGTCCCCGATCTCATCCGGGACTCTGAACTCCTTCGGTACATCAAAACACATAAACTCATAATATAACTGTCATCTAACTTTGAGCGTGCGGACCCTACGGGTTCGAGAACTATGAAGACATGACCGAGACACGTCTCCGGTTAATAACCAATAGCAGAACCTGGATGCTCATATTGGCTCCCACATATTCTACGAAGATCTTTATCGGTCAAACCGCATAACAACATACGTTATTCCCTTTGTCATCGGTATGTTACTTGCCCGTGATTCGATCGTCGGTATCTCAATACCTAGTTCAATCTCGTTACCGGAAAGTCTCTTTACTCGTTCCGTAATACATCATCTCGCAACTAACTCATTAGTTATAATGCTTGCAAGGCTTAAGTCATGTGCATTACCGAGAGGGCCAGAGATACCTCTCCGACAATCGGAGTGACAAATCCTAATCTCGAAATACGCCAACCCAACAAGTACCTTTGGAGACACCTGTAGAGCACCTTTATAATCACCCAGTTATGTTGTGACATTTGGTAGCACACAAAGTGTTCCTCCGGTAAATGGGAGTTGCATAATCTCATAGTCATAGGAACATGTATAAGTCATGAAGAAAGCAATAGCAACATACTAAACAATCAAGTGCTAAGATAACAGAATGGGTCAAGTCAATCACATCATTCTTGTAATGATGTGATCCCGTTAATCAAATGACAACTCTTTGTCCATGGCTAGGAAACATAACCATCTTTGATAAACGAGCTAGTCAAGTAGAGGCATACTAGTGACACTTAGTTTGCCTATGTATTAACACATGTATCATGTTTCCGGTTAATACAATTCTAGCATGAATAATAAACATTCATCATGATATAAGGAAATAAATAATAACTTTATTATTGCCTCTAGGGCATATTTTCTTCACCATTATCAACGTAGTCAATAAACGAGAGAATTACACTACGAGTGGCTGACACCAGGGACCCAGCAAGTCGCGCAGTTGTTATTTTTTTTAGGAACAAGCAGTTGTTATTTATACTAGTTTTAGCGACGGATCAGGGTAACAACGGGGCTATGCAGGGGCTGTGGCCCGTCTAGCCAGGGTTTTATTTATGTTTACCACATCATGAGCATAGTTATTGTTTTCTTGTTGAAAATGGCTAGCCCAGTTCTATTTTTTAAAAGAAATACCAAAACGAGGCATACTTGCTTTATTAGCCCTGCTGGGCTGCAAATCTTTCAAGATGAGGAGAGTTTCCTTCGGTTTGCCCAAAAATGGGTTGTACATTTTTAAAACACATCAAATCGGGAATTAGTTTCAAAAAAAATTTCATTGGAAGATTTTAAATTCCATTGATTTTTATGCATGGACAATTATTTGGATTTTATATTTATATAAATCATTTTTTCAAAATAGTTTGAATGTGACTCGATATTTCGGGATTAAAAACAGTTGACCGCGCTGAAATATGCAAAATTTCGTTTAATTTTTAACCGTGGCCACAATATGGGGTGTAATGCTAACAAAAATAAGATGGGCTCCAAAAAAATTCTTAAGAATTAGCAAATGGGCTGTAAATTATTAGAAATAATGGCAGATGGGATGTATGTTGTTTTCCACAGATTTGAGGCTGACTTGTGCGCCTACTACAGGTTGACGCCTATGCTTTCCTAAAAAAAGGTTGATGCACACGCAACGCCATGTCAACTTAGTCAACACACGAGAGCAGTGACTATTGGATGTCCATCCAACGGCCGTCGTGCTTCTTCAATCTTTGCTCTTCCTGCTCCAGCCGCTCAAACAAGCGCCGGCGGGACTGCCTGCTCCCTCCTCCCACGGTCGGCTATGCTACCGCGCAGGCCTCACCACCCCACCGTACTCCCATCGCTGGCTTAGCCATCTCTCTAGTCACCCACACCTGCTATTATTCTTCGGCCACGGCAGACGAACCAGTAAACCCTCGTACTTCCCTCCCCATGGGAAACAATTGTCGAGTCTTCCCTGGCTCCGTATCGTTCCCTTCCTAGGCCTCGCCGTCGTCCACCGCCCTGGTGCTCTCGGCGCGGCGTGGTCAATGTGGTCAATGAATGACATCCATCAGAAGTGGACTGTACGTGGAGAGGCTGACAGTTGGGTCCACGACCGCATGCAAGGAAATGCCTCCTTATTACACGCAAAATAATGATTCCTCCACCTGACAACTAGGACCCACTGGAAGGGCCTTTGTATTTCACAAAAAAACGTTCCCCCCGCTGACAGGTCGGACCCACCAGCTATATCTTCACACGCAAGGAAGTGCCTCCTTATTACGCACAAAAAATGAATACCCCTTGCTAGCTGGGACCCACCATAGTGGGAGGCTGACTTGTGGGCCTACTAAGTTGACGGGGACGGAGGGCTTTGTCAACTTAGTCAATACGAACGATTCTAGCTCCAGTGACCGTACGATGTCCATCCAACGGCCGTAGTGCTTCTTCAACCTCTGGTCTTCTTGTTCCAGCCGCCCAAACCAGTGTCGATCGTGTCGCGTGCTCCTACCTTCCGTGGCTGGCTGTGATGCCGCAGAGGCCTCACCGCCCCCTACTACTCCCACCGCTGGCCAGGCCATCCACTCACCCACACCCCCTGTTATCCTGCAGCGACGACAGCCTCACACTGCAGCCGAACCAGTGAACCCTCGTACTCCTCTCTGCGTGGGCTTCCACTGGCGCGTCTTCCCCGGCTCTGCGTCGTCCCCTTCCTAGGCCTCACCGTCGTCCACTGCCCTGGTGCTCTCAGCACGGTGTGGTCAACGTGGTCAAGGAATGACTTCCATCAGAAGAGTACTGTACATGGAGAGGCTGACAGCTGGTTCCACGGCAGAAGCAAGAAAGTGCCTCCTTATTACACGCAAAGTAATGATTCCTCCACCTGATAGCAGGGACCCACCAGACGGGCCATCGTATTTTGCAAAAAAATATTTCCCCCTGACTGCTGGGACCCACCAGCTACACGCAAGGAAGTGCATCCATATTACGGGCAAAAAAATTATTCACCCCTTGACTGCTGGGACCCACCAGCTACATCTTCGCATGCAAGGAAGTGCCTGACAGTTGGGACCCACCTGGTCGAAGCGTACGTAGCGTTGTCATTTTGGTCACAAACGTCTATGTACATACTGGTCGATGTAGAGGCGCACACGTGTCATAGTAGAGGCGCGCATGTGTCATAGTAGAGGCACGCATGTACCATGTACACATACGTACAGCAGCCAGGGTGCAAGAAAGTAAATAGGTACGGCATGGCTCGTGTACATGGCTGGGTCGGAATGGAGAAACTGCGTCGTCGTCGTGTTCATGTGGAGCCAACCGGCTGGGTCGGAACAGAATGTGTCGTCGTGTTCATCGGGAGCCAACCGGCTTGGACGGAACAGCCGATGGAAACGAGGCCTGGCGTACTGCAGGACGGAGGAAACCGCCTTGTGTTCGAGTGGCCATGGTCGAAATGGGATCCTGTTCATCGGGAGGGGTCTGGCATACCGCAAAACAGAGGAAACGGACTTCTGTTGGACCTCCTACGGTCAAAATGGGGTCCTATTGATCGGGAGGGGTGTGGCATACCGCAAAACGGAGGAAGCGGACTTATGTTGGAGTGCTACGGTGGAAACAGGGGTCCTGTTCATCGGGAGGGGTGTGGCGTAATGCAAAACCGGACTCCACGGGATACTGTTCATCTCCACCATCGACCTCCTCCAGCCTCCACGGGCTACTGTTCATCCACCGTCGACCTCCTCCAGCCTCCACCTGTGACTATTCATCCACGGGCTCCTGTTCATCCAGCCTCCACCGCGCGCTCCTCCACTGGCTACTATTTAACCAGTCCTCTCCATGGGGTCCTGTTCAACCACCCCTCCATGGGCTACTGTTCATCCAGCCCTCCACCGGCTACTATTCAACCAGCCCTCCACGGGGTCCTGTTCATCCAGCCCTCCACGGGGTCTTGTTCATCCACCCCCAACCGGCTCGATCGGGTCCCTGTTCATCTAGCGGCAATGACCCCTAGTACCATGGGGTCCTGTTCATCCAACCCCCCACTGGGAACTGTTCATCTAACCCCCCCAACAATGCTCACTGTTCATCCAGAGGCAACATCGATCGGCTTCAGTTAGCAGCAGTAGAGAAGGAATCGCTCGATCGGGTTCAGTTAACAACCATCAATCGATCGCTCGGGTTCAGTAACGCGTAGCCTGCAGTGCAATTGCTTGGGTTCAATAGGCGAATGCCTCACTCGGGTTCAGTTAGAGCCCAACGCCTCGCACCCACGCGCGTGCATGTACGAGAGAAACGTGCAAATCTCCGTGCATCGCTCGGCCCCGACCACCCACCGTAACCGGGAACACCATGATATTTTCCTCGCCCTCGCTTCTACCACGGTTTTTTACGTCATGGACGGCCCAAAGAATGTCATGCAGCTGCGTCTCCAGCCGGCCCAGGACGAAAAACCCATTTTCTGTCATGATTTTTTGTCATAGAAGTAGGAGCCCACCACATCTATGATGATATCGGGTTTTGTCACAATTATCATCATAGAAGTGTCACAAGCATGACAGAAAAAATTTCGTTCGGCCCAAAATGTCACGGATGTGTCTTTTTTTTAGTGTATGTTTGTCAACTTTCAATAAATTTTACCACTTATACTTTTCCTTATGTGATGTCATTACTTACCATAAGATTAGCATATGGTCTTTTTCATTTGTTTCTTCATTTTGATTGAAACATAAAAGTAAAGAAGCAAAAACTCAACTAAACTTTATTATATACTCGATTACACAGATAGATAGATCACAAAACTAGCACTCGAGAATAGAGCATACTAAACTTTTATTCGACAAAATCATGAAATAGCTAAGGATCGAACTAAGATAGGTAAAGGTAAATAAAAGTGAAGGTGATACGATACTGGGGCATCTCCCCAAGATTGGCACAAGCCAAGGGGAGTGCCCATACCCGTGTACTCAAGTCTCCTTTGGTGATGGTGGTGGCAGTGACGTAGAGGCAAATTTGTCCTCTGGCTTCCATGGCTAGTGTGGTCGCGTCCAATCGGACACAAAGTTATATCTTACCATATCAGATGACTTCAGGGAGCGCAAGATATGTTCAATATCACCCTACCATGGTTGGCATGGCCTAAATTTATGATATATACCGTATATTTCTACATTTTTGTAAAAGGTGCCACATGCAGCCTAAACATCGAAGATAATCTTTTTTCTAAATTAGGCGAATTAATGATGTATTGTTCTTTGAGTTATTCTCATATTTGCATGAAATCTTTGTTACATTATCTGTTTAATTATATATTTGTGTACTTTGCTTTCAACTAGATATTGTTCTTGTCGACGTTCTAGGAACGGGGGTACCCAGACTTGCCTACCTGCGGCCTGCGGCGTGGCTCAAGGAGTGGCCCAGTACGGCCCATTTTCATCGACATATGCTCAAGACCCTCGCGAGGGGCCAAGCCTCGCGGGGCGGACAACAGGAAGCTTCCTCAGGCACAGCCACGTCAGGCTGGCTCGCGAGGAGGCGGAGAGACCAAGGTAGGGTACCTCATGAGGTTCCCGTGATGCAAGCCATGACGACCGAAGCCAGGCGGGCGCCAGGCAGGCGCCGGCCTGCACAGAGTCCTTGTTTCCTCTTTGGTGCAAAGGGGGCAAGCGCAGGCGAGAGTATCAAGCAAAGGCAACCATTTCGGTGCAACAAGACCAAGACCAGCAGAACGGCAGGATGGAGGTCATCGTGGAGCCCAAGCCGGCGTCATCGTCAGAGTCTTTGGCAGGCAAGGACCGACTTTAGCCAGGATAAGTGTACTAGATGTTCCCCTTCAAAATGGCCAATTGTTGGTGCCCTTCCCGCTCAATATGTGGGAAGAGGACCAAGGCCTCACTCTATAAATAGGGCTAGCCACCAAAGTAGAAGAGCAAGGATGGGATCGAGAGCCAACTGATCCGGATTCAATCCTTCCCAAGAGGCATCACCTCCACAAGAACTCCTCCCCTCGCGAGGCAGTTCTTCCCTTGTATTGTTCATCATTAGCCCCTGAGGCAATCTACCACACCACAAACTAGAGTAGGGTATTACACCACAATGGTGGCCCGAACTAGTATAAACCTCGTGTCCCTTGTGTTGTTCTTCGTGTAGCTTAGATCCTTGCGAGGCGATGAGACATAGGTAGGTAGGAGGTGCAATCTCCGCGCGCACCCCAGAGTTTGAACCTTGAGGGTCTGCCGGAACCCGAAATCCGACATTTGGCACGCCAGGTAGGGGTGCACCGGAATCCTCTTTCCGTCGCCCTGTGTTTCGCCGTCTGTCGCATCCATGTCAGACGCTCGTCGAGCCCGCGCCGAGCGCCGGGCCGCTTTCGCCACTCGCGTCGCCCAGACGGCCCCTGTCGGCGGATGCCCCTGCCGTTCCCCGTCGCCTGCCGTCAATGCCGCCATCGGCCCGGCGGGGAATGAGCAGCAGGCGTCGTCCCTGCATCCTTCCGTGCAGCGAGAAGGCCGCACCGCCACCCCATCGCTGACTCCGGCCCGTTCCTCGTCCCATGCCCATCGCACTCCGGCGGATGTGCACGCCGCGTTGCTCCTGGTGCGGGAGCTCCTGCACTACCGTCCCGTCGATGACCTCTACGACGAGTGGCTCGCCCGCCTCACTGAGCTCGTCAGCGCTGCTGGGGGCTCCCCTGCGCCATCCCTCTCGCTGCACCGCACCCCGCCTTGCGCGGGCAACGAAGCTCTGGGAGCGCCTCAGCCGCCTCCCCCTAAAGAAGGCGCCTTGGCCCCAAGGTGCGTGGCCCCTGGATGGGACCCGCTTTGTCCGGCGCTAGCATAGCAAGAGAAGAGCTGCCAAGAGATCCCTCGTCCCCAAGAAGCTGCACGTGTGCTCCCCGCACCGGCCCGTCACGACCGCGCTCCTGCTCCAGCGCGTCAAGACCCCGCGCTGCTCCTGGCGGCAGCACACAGAGACTTCCAAGATCAAGCTCTCCGTCACCAAAGGCCTCCCATGGCCACTGCAGGATGCCGTGCCTCCACCGCCGAGCTGTGCAGCGTGGCCTGGCCGGGCAAGTTCAAGCCAGATTTGCCCCCGCGCTACGATGGCACGGCTGACCCTGTGGAGTTCCTCCAGCTCTATGAGCTAGGCATTGAAGCCGCCAACAGGGATGAGAAGGTCATGGCGAACTGGTTTCCCATGGCGCTCAAGGACGGTGCCCGCACCTGGCTCCTGAACCTGGCTCCCGGCATAATTTCCTCCTGGGACGAGATGCGCACCCGCTTTATCGCCAACTTCCAAGGCACCCGCGACCGGCCCCCGGCCATGAGTGACTTGCGCCGCATCAAGCAGCAGCCAGGTGAGACCCTGCAAAAGTTCATCCAGCGTTTCAACAACGCTTGCCTTAAGATCCCCAGGGTGTCTGAGGAGGCCATCATCTCAGCCTTCTCCGACAGCGTGCGTGACGTCAAGATGAAAGAGGATCTTGCGATCCATGAAGACCTGCGCACCTCCCTGGAGTTGTTCAATTTGGCGACCAAGTGTGCCAGGGCTGAGGAAGGACGCCTTTCCCTCCTTGAACTGCCGGCTGCCGACCCAGAAGAGAAGAAGCCCAAGGTCAAGGACGTGAAGCGCAAAGAGGCTGCTGTGCTTGCAGCAGAGCCGAACACCAAGCGAGGCAGGGATCAGCCTGAGTCATCCAAGGTCAGCCGGTACTGCGTGTACCACGACCTCCACACCCACAACACCAATGAATGCCAAGAGCTCAGGGCCGTGTGAGACGTGTGTGCCAGCCGACGCCCCGAGCGCAGCGACCGGGGCTATGGCCAAGGAGGAGGAAGAGGTGGAGGACGATGGGAAGACCGTGGCCCTCGCCAAGGGTGGCGTGACCGACCTCGCGAGGACCACTGGTAGGACTAGCCTCGCGAGGGAGGTTGGAGGGATCAGCCTCGTGAGGATCGCCCACAAGGCAACGCGGGCCTCCCTCCTCTGCCACCACAGCTGAGGAGGAATGAAGACCCTCATCAGGTCAAGGGGGATGGAGGCTTCCAGGAGCCACGTGCAATCGCTTGCATCTTGGGCGGCGCTCAGGCCCCGGCCTCTCAGCGCATCTTCAAGCAGTTCGCTCGCGAAGTAAATGCAGTCCTCCCCAAGCTCGAAGCCACACGCCCTCTTAGGTGGTCGGCGTGTGCCATCACATTCAGCTCAGCGGATCAGCTCAAGTGCGTGGCCACAGCTGGAGTCCTCCCAATGCTTTGTTCCCTAATCATCAGCAATGTGCAAGTCACCAGGACCCTCATCAATGGCGGAGCAGGGCTCAATGTCATGTCCGTCGAGACATTCAACAATCTCCAAGTGCCATACAATCAGCTTCAACCAACCAAGCCTTTCTCAGGAGTCACCGACGGTTCCACTGTCCCGATAGGGCAGGTCCGCCTTCCTGTTACCTTCAGGAAGCGCGACAACTACCGCACCGAGCTCATTGACTTCGACGTCGCGCACATCTGCTTGCCGTACAATGCCATCCTCGGGTACCCAGCTCTGGCCAAGTTCATGGCAGTGACTCATCACGGCTACAATGTCCTCAAGATGCCAGGAAGCGGTGGAGTCATCACGGTGCATTGTGAGGAGAGGGATGTTGTGTGTTCTCTCGAGCGTGCTTTTCAAGCCGCGTCAATTGAAGACCCAGATCACAGGAGCGGAAGGTTTCCCGAGGCAGTCCCTAAGAAGAAGAAGACATCGCCTGGTCTGAACCCTTGGGAGGCAGGCCCCTCAGGATCCGCGCCCGTTCAAGGGTCACCTCCTTCTATCGCATAGGAAGGTGCGCCCGGCGCCCCCCTTAGGCAAGGCTCGGGGGCTCTCTCCTGGAGGGCCATCGACTTTGCCAAGATCACGAGGGAGGCGCTCGGGCACCACTTGGAGGCGTGTTTGAAAACACGTTTCCCTTAGGAAGGAGCAAGGCAAGGAGGTCCAAACCCTCAAGAGTTCGTCAGCGAGATCATTCAGGAGCTGTAGGAGTCAAGAGTCATGAGTGGCAGCCGTCGCTTACCCGCCGTAGCTCCCCATCCGGGCAAGGATGGTGGGCTGCGCGTCTGCATCCACATACCAGGGCTCAACCGAGCCGCCTCTTAGGAGCGCCTCTGGCCCTCAAGCGTGGGACGCTGCGAAGGTCCACCCCACAGCTATGTTCACATGCCTTACGGCTTGCCGAACGCGGCTGTTGTGCGTTAGCGCCTCATGAGGAGCATCCTGGAGGCTCAAGCGGCCAGGCATTCCACAGTCCTGGCAGAGATGGAGATGGTCCGTGAGGAGCCGCCAGCACCCCCGAAGCCTCTCGAGGCTCCTGGGCCTGGGGGCTCGTAAAGATCGGCTTCCGCAGCATACGTCGTCCGCTACTTCAGCATCCCTTCATCTTCAACATCATCAGGTGACATCCTTCAAGTTTCATTTTTAGCTTGGAGCGCCCTCCAGGCTGCATCATTCCCAGGCCGCGTGGGTCCGTCCCTGCGGCATGTACCCCTTTTGTTCATGTCTTTAGATTGCCTTGTTGGGGGAGCCCCTCGGGCTGCATTATCCCCAAGCCGCTCGGGCCTGACCCAGCGGCATGTATCTCTCTCGCGCTTATCCAGGTCGTGCATTTGACCTGCCACGGTTATTACTTGATGCCTGTGGCGGCACCCTTCTTCCCTCATGCCAGTCACTTGCACGTTAAAAGGGGGGTACCTGAGCATCGCGACTCATGGACTCTTATTGGCTCTCCAGCCCTCACCTCCTGGCCTTGTCCACGGCATTACGACCTGGCATACCAGCGACGGCTGAGCTCGCTCGAGGGCCGGGACCTGAGGACGTAGAGCGTCGGCATCTAACCAAATTTGCAGGAGCACATTACAAACAAAGACCCAGAGCCAGGCGCAACCCGCCTTGAGGTAGGGCCCCGTGAGTCCCGCGCTGGCTCACGGGTGCCCAGATACACCTCACCAAGCCCTACCGTGCCAGCCACATGTCAGGGCGGGGCTGTACACGTCCCGGGGGCTCCTCCCGGAGGGGAGCCCCCTCCCATGCACCAGTGGAAGAACCATGCTCCGCGCTGGCTGGCGACACTGCCGAGGAGCGGCTATGCCCGTACACATACAGAAGCGCTATGCTCCGCGCTGGTGATAAACAACTGAGGGTGGCCCCCGGCCGCATCAACCTCAGGGAGCCCGGAGCTTAGTGTCCGGCCCTGTCGTAACGCCTCCCCTTGGGAGTGCTGCGCGAGGGGGCTGGGCACGGGGGCTACACCTGGGTCACACCCAGACGCACGCCACCCAGCCAGGCCCCTCGGGCCTGGTTCGTCGCGCGCCCCTCCCCGAGCGGAGCCAAGGTACGAAGGTTGTTTGAACATCAAGGGGGACTCCTGAGCATCGCGACTCAGGAGCCTAACTGGTCACGTAGCCCCTCACCCCTTAGTTCCGAAAGGCTAATGGCGGTTGAGGTATGCGCGGGGCCGGGCCCTGTCGACGTAGAACGGTAAATCCACTCCAACACCTCCCCTCCCTACTTGTTGTTCGCGCGTCAAGGGGGACACCTGAGCATCGCGACTCAGGAGCCTAACTGGTCACGTAGCCCCTCACTACTTTCTCCCGTCCTGGTTTCCGGTCGGGACTAATGGCGGCGGAGGTATGCGCGGGGCCGGGCTCTGCCGATGTAGAACACAAGCAAGTAGGAAGGAAAAGCGCAAATCTCAAGGAATTCTAAAGTAAATATTACAGTCCATAGATTGTTTTCGCAACACCAAACACAAGTTTAAACGCCTCCACGAGGCATGATGCATGTTGCAGGAGCTAAAAACAGGACAGGAGCCGTGAAGGGGTCACTTTCCGGTAGTGCCATCGCTGGTGGCAGAGCTGCGCTGGGCGGTTTCGCCTCGTGGAGCCTCAAGATTGACAGCACCTCGCCTTGGCTTGGTACTGAAGGCACAGAACCTCGCCAGCAGAGCCTCCGCTCGACCCTTCACAGCCTCAGCAATGGTAGCGGCAAGCTCGCCGCTCACAGGCTCTAACAGGCTGTCAAGGTCCACGTTGGGGTCACGAAGGTAGACATGGGTGAAGACGCGCGTCAGCTCTGCAGAAGAAAGGACACGCGCCTCAGTCTCAGCCATGGGGCCAAGGCCGAGGGTGACATCTTCAAGGGCACGGACCAGGAAGGGAAGCAACTTGGCGGGGCCGTCCTCGGCGCCGGCCAGCGGGCTCTCCAGGCTGCTATCATAAAGCGTCTTTAGCAAGGCGCGCGGCTTCTCCTCCAGCTTCGTGAAGGCCACGCGGTCCTCAGCCAGGACCCGCGCCTTGCCGTCCAACTCGATCCTCTTCGACTCCAACGCCTGCTCTAGCGTATCTAAGCGGCCATGGCGTTCATCAAGCTCGGCATCCCGGTCCTTGGCGGCAGTCTCGCGAGCCTTCATCTCTTCCTCCTTCTCCTGGCGGTCACGGGCCTCCTTGGCGAGCTGGTCGTGCAGGCCTTGCAGCTCACTCTCCAGCGCCTTGTAGCGACCCCGGACATCCACAACCTCACCTAAGGCAGCGTCGCGAGCAGCCTTGGCCTGAAGGGTGGCCTGCTTCTCCTCGTCGCAAGCTGTCGCGGCCTGAACCAGCGCTGCTCGAACTGAAGCATCGGAGCAGACCCAGCCGGAGGCCAGCTCCAGGCGCCTGGTCACCAAGCGAGGGTCGGTGCCCTGAAGATCTTCTCGCAGCCGGTCCAGCTCAGCAGCAGCACGATCTAGGATAGTAGAAGGAGTCGGAGAAATGGCAGTTGGCGGAGTAGGAGGAGAAGACGGCAGCGTGATCACATCACCATGAGTTGGGACCTTCTGCGCCCCAATGACTACAGCAGTGGCGTCAGGCGAAGACGCCTCGAGAGTCGCTTGGGCCACGGGGCTGAGCTCACCCCAGCACGCCCCACCTGGCCTCGCGAGGATGACCGGGCGGGAGAGGCCCGGGCCTTGCTGCCCCCTTCTCCCACGGGTGGAAGTGCTGCCCCGGACGGAGCCTCAGGGGCCCCTTCAGCCTTTTCGCCACAGGCACCGGCCTAGCCAAGGAATATGGACGTCAAGCCTCAGCAACAAAGCAAGAAGCAAAACGAGAATCAAGCACTTACTGGTCATCGCCCGCGGGCTCAAGCAACCTCCGGCCGAACTTGAAGCCCGAGAGCCGGCTGCTGGGGTCAACCTCAGGAGACTCGGGAGCAGGAGGCACGTCTGCAGATCGCCTCGGTGCCGGAGCAGGCCCGCGGAGAATCAGCCCCATCCTGTCCTTCCTCGGGATCAGGGGCGAGCTCTCACCGCCTCGCTCGTCGCCATCCTCGTCGTCGTCCGGCATGAGGTGAAGAGTGCGGCACCTGCGCCGAGGGAGGGGCTCTCTCGACTCCCCGTCGGTCGCCTTGGAATCGGGCTCCTCTTCCTGCCCCTCTTCTTCCTCCTCTCTCCCGGAGTCGCTGGAGGACACGTTCACCGCCGCCCGGGCCACCAGGTCCTTAGGAACCTCCGCGGGCACAGGCCTGTCCCCGTTGAAAGCAGGCATGGAGTTCACCACCTGCTCCCAATCATCCCGAAGGAACAGGGGTATAGGAGCACCCTCCAATCTCGCCACGTCTCCCCCAACCAAGGATTGGAGGACCGCGGCCAGATCTTCGTCAGACAGGACTACGGAGCTCGGGCGAAGGGCGGCATTGGCCCCCCCGGGCCTCCATAGCGAGAGCGAGTGTTCCCGAAGCGGAGCCACCCGGTGCTCCAGGAACTCCCTCAGGAGCGACGCCCCGGTCAACTTTGTCGTCGCCATGTTGCCCGGCCACAGGTCCGCATCCATCCTCTCCAGCACTGGCTTCGCGTGGGGATCAATGAGCTCTACGCGGTACCAAGCGTCGACGGCCTCGGGCTGCCTCGTGGGCAGGATCAGCCGGGGGTGGATGCGCCCAGCATCCACCATGACCCACTTGCTCCGGAAGCCTTCAATCCTCTTTCCGGGCTTCGAGATAGCATTGGAGCTGGAGTACGCAATAAAGCTCGCGCACAAAGTGATGGGGCCGCGAGAAACCCGGAGGTAAAAGTAATGGCGCATCAAGGCCACCGAAGGCCTTACCCCAACATGAGCCTCACAGTAGTAGGCGAAAATCGCTAGGAGAAGAACAGAATTGGGATGGAGGTGCAGAGCTTGCAGGTTGTAATGGCGGAGAACCAAAAGGAAGAACTCGGAAAAGGGAGGAACCAGACCGGCGGCGATGGCACTCATGAAGAGCGGGTAGAAGGTGCTCCCTTTGTCCTCGGGAAGGGCGGAACCAACCTTGAGCGCGGCTGCCCCGTCGTTGCCTTCCGCCGCCATCATCTGGCGCGTCCGGGCAAGGTTCTTCTCCGACACATTCGGAGGATCCAGAGCGGGCGAGTACCAAGCTCCGGTCGGGGTCTGGCGAGGCGCCATGACTTGCTAAGATGCAGGGTTGGAGCAGATCTGGGATTTCGGAAGCAAGAAGGATGAGAGCGAGAAAGGGGATCTGGGCAATGACTGGAGAAGGCAAAGAAGGTAAGCCTGGCCAGGTACCGCTCCCTTGTTAATTCGTGGAGCAAGGACGCCCATGTCCAACCAACCGCCACGTGGCGCCCAAGGCCGCAGGCTGTTGGGGCCCGCGGCGCTTTTCCCTTGCCCCTTTGCTTCTCTGCTAAGCCAAGTCCAGGCGCGCCTTGGGCCCGGGGGCTACTGTCGGCATTCTGGGAACGGGGGTACCCAGACTTGCCTGCCTGCAGCGTGGCTCAAGGAGTGGCCCAGTACGGCCCATTTTCATCGACATATTCTCAAGACCCTCGCGAGGGGCCAAGCCTCGTGGGGCGGACAACAGGAAGCTTCCTCAGGCATAGCCTTGTCATGCTGGCTCGCGAGGAGACGGAGAGACCAAGGTAGGGTACCTCACGAGGTGCCCGTGACGCAAGCCATGACGACTGAAGCCAGGCGGGCGCCAGGCGGGCACCGGCCTGCGTAGAGTCCTTGTTTCCTCTTTGGTGCAAAGGGGGCAAGCACAGGCGAGAGTATCAAGCAAAGGCGACCATTTCGGTGCAACAAAACCAAGACCAGTAGAACGGCAGGATGGAGGTCATCGTGGAGCCCAAGCCGGCGTCACCGTCAGAGTCTTTGGCAGGCGAGGACCAACTTTAGCCAGGATAAGTGTACTAGATGTTCCCCTTCAAAATGGCCAATTGTTGGCGCCCTTCCCGCTCAATATTTGGGAAGAGGACCAAGGCCTCGCTCTATAAATAGGGCTAGCCACCACAGTAGAAGAGCAAGGATGGGATCGAGAGCCAACTGATCCAGATTCAATCCTTCCCAAGAGGCATCACCTCCACAAGAACTCCTCCCCTCGCGAGGCAGTTCTTCCCTTGTATTGTTCATCATCAGCCCCTGAGGCAATCTACTACACTACAAACTAGAGTAGGGTATTACACCACAATGGTGGCCCAAACTATTATAAACCTTGTGTCCCTTGTGTTGTTCTTCGTGTAGCTTAGATCCTTGCGAGGCGATGAGGCGTAGGTAGGTAGGAGGTGCGATCTCCGCGCGCACCCCAGAGTTCGAACCTTGAGTGTCTGCCGGAACCCGAAATCCGACAGTTCTGTTCTCTCAATTACTCTAATAAGCATGTTGCTATGTTATTTCAATATATGTAATGATCTTAATTATCATTTCCCACAGTATATCCCTTGCTTTGCGAGAACACATGTAGAAGGAAATCTTGGCCTTTACTTTGTTGATGACTCCATGGATACCATATTGAAATGCAACATGGATTACAATGGCTGTTAGGGTAAAAATTGAGAAAGATGATCACTCCTATTTTGATGCGGACCTTTGGAGATTTTGTTCTGATTTTTATGAACTGGAAGTTGGCAATAAAATTCTAGTGTGTGCACCACGGCCTGGTCTAATTAACATGGATGTTCACTTCCCCAACATTATTAGCAAATCATAGTCTGATCGAGGTTAGTGTTCTTTCAACTTCTCCATGTTGGCATATTACTTAGCAAAATCAGGGTATTTGTTCTGACTAACTAATCACTATTTACGCAACCAATTGAGATTTCATTTCCGACTCAGTTCCTAGCTAGTAACAAATTCTAATTACCAATTTATGCCCAATACTCTTCTCCCATGTTCTGACTAAATAATCCCTTTCCACCTTTTAAGCAGGATGTGTTGGATGCATACTTGACGATCTGTATGTTACTCGGCGAACCAAATTTGACTGGAAAGATTTGGAGCATGTCATAATTTTTTTGATAATCTGACAGACATATTGTATGAACGCTTGATTTGGGATGTGATTAATTATACCTATGGTGCACACATTGAACAAGACCAATTGTGTGCACAAAATGCTAGTACAAATTCTTATTAATATGAAAAATCGTACCACCGGTTTTTATTCTTCATTGCAATGCAGCTATTCCTAAATCGATTTTCCGGCGTGGTCGAATTACACTTGTGCGTGTTAATAACGCCAAATTGATTGCAAGGCATTACATTCCCGCAGATATGGAACCATTCAAATTAATTGGTTCTCGCTTGCCCTGGCAATGCATCCACATTTGGAAATTGGAGACACTGTTATTCTCATGCTCTACCAAGGCACACGAGGGTTCTTACCGACAAGATGCCGAGTCGCCATGATCAAGCTGCTTCCAGTGGATAGTTGTGGATGTTGGCCCTCTACCTCTTAAAATGTGTTGGTTGTTACTATGTTAAGTATGTCGATATGGACCATATGGTTTTCAAAATTGTTAAGTTCGAAACTGTAAAGTACCATGTTACCTAGATCCGCCTTTTGTTAAATAGTGTCACCACTATTTGTTACTCAAATATTGTTTGCCAAGTTCTTAATTTTTCATGGGAAGTATTAGTACTGCACACAACTCATTTAGTTTAAGCGTGTGCCTAGTAGAGTAGAGGATTTCCATGTTTTTGACGTGGCAATCAGCGCCGATGTCTAGAAGGCATTTGTATATTAATTGTCCATATTACAAAATGAGCTAATATTTGACATATTTGACATGCATGAAAAAAAATCAATCAAACATATATATACTCAAATTGGTCCAGTGCCTAGTTGAAGGAGTAATTTACAAACCATTAGCTCGCTAATTTACAACAAACCAAAGCACGCGAGCACAAAAGAGCTACTACACCTCACACCGACTCAACACATACAACTGGCATCGTCCATCATCGTGTCGATCCTGGTCTTAGGAGGAGAGGAGGTCGCGAAGTCGATGACCCACACCTTGATCAATCTAGGCTAGGGCAGTCTTGACATCGCTGATCGTTGTTATAGCCTCGCGCGCACACCAGGGTTGCCGCGACCACTAGCCTGCCCCAGCAATGTCCGACGACACAACGTCGGCTCTCGCCAGGGCTGCCGTCACGGCCCCCAGGCCTGCCCCGGTGATGTCCGGTGTTGCGCCCTCCTCCATCTGAGACAAAGCCTGCACCTCATATGGTGGCCACCACTGCTCCAGTTGTCCTTGCCTCGTCGCGGTTCTAGCTCCGCCGCTCGCACCATCCACCGCACTCTACGCCGAGCCAGCAGTATCGCCCGTTGGTGAGCCCTATTCGCTTTCAGGACGACCCTGGCTAACTTGGTGGCATGCTCATATCGTGTTTCCTGCCTCCTCTGGCTATCAACAGGAGAGGTAGCGGCATGGTCGTCGACTACCGAGCCGACCATCGATCCAGCAACCTCAATTTCTCCATCGCCCAACTCCATCCTGTCGTCGGCCGTTGGGTGCATGCCGATATATGTGGGTAACTAGCTAGCAAGGGGATCAGTAGTGAGTCGCCGCCGACGGCCATTGTTGTGGTTACTTACAGCTAGCTGGCTTGGGGATTGCGGGTTCACAATACACCCATGTGGGTGGTCCTTCTGTGGGAAATCTTCGCTATAGCGCGGGAAGATTAAGGGGAGCACACAATTCCCAGCACACAACCGTATGCTGTGTCGCGTGTTATCACACATGTGTTAATGTAAGGAAACGTACGTGTAACTTACAAATCATCACACACGAGTACTATCACCATGCATCATGTGGGATGCTCCTAGCCATCGCAAACAACTCGTTTGCATTTTCAAAGCTTTTTCTACAAACATAATCGCACATGAAATAACTGTAGCAAATGTCTGCAATGGTTAGGGACACAATATATATCCTCTCTTTGCTCTATATCATCTCTTTCCTCTCGCAACCCACAAATCCGGCCTTCTTCTCCCCTATGTCCTCACCTCCCCAAAATCCTCCACATCACACATGTCCTCAGAAACTTGAATCACCCTCTCCATCATGGAAGGTGTCAGCGTTCTGGGAACGGGGGTCCCCAGACTTGCCTGCCTACGGCTTGCGGCGTGGCTCAACCAGTGACCCACTGTGGCCCATCTTCATCAGCCAACACTCAAGACCCTCGCGAGGGGCCAAGCCTCACAGGGAAGATGACACAAGGCCTCCTCGGGAGTGGCCTCACCAGGCAGGCTCGTGAGGAGGCGGATAGATCAAGGCAAGGGGTACCTCGCGAGGTCCTCGTGACGCAAGCCATGACGACCAAGGCCAGGCGGGCACCAGGCGGGCGCCAACCCGCGCAGTGTCCTCGTTTCCCCTCTGGTGCTAAGGGAGTAAGCACAAGCACGGAGTATCGAGGCATCAGGCAAAGGTTTCCATATCGGTGCAAAGAGACCAAGACCAGCAGGATGGCAGGACGGAGGTCACCATGGAGCCCAAGACGGCGTCACCACCAGCGCCTTTGGCAGACGAAGACCACCTTTAGTCAGGATAGCTTGTACTAGTTGTCCCCTTTCAAAATGGCCGTTATTGGATCCCTTCCCGCTCAATATTTGGGAAGAGGACCAGGGCCTCTATAAATAGGGCTAGCCACCACAGTAGAAGGGGATCCGAACCCAGTTCATCTACACACCACCAAGCACAAGAACACCTCTCCTCGCGAGGCTGTGCTTCCCTTGTACTGTTCATCATCAGCCCTAGAGGCAATCCACCACACCACACATAGGAGTAGGGTATTACACCACAACGGTGGCCCGAACCTGTATAAATCTTGTGTCTCTTGTGTTGTTCATCGAGCCAGCTTAGAGATCGCGGCGAGGCTGAGGGCGTGTTTCGGTAGGGAGAAATCTTTGTGCGCACCCCAGTGTTCGAACCTTAAGGGTTTTGCCGGAACTTGATATCCAACATTTGGCACGCTAGGTAGGGGTGCACCGGAGCTCTTCCCTCCGTCGACCTGCACTCTGCCAACACCGCACTTCACCTTGATGGCGAACATCGCGCTTCTGGCTGCAGCTGCCGGCGCTAACGCCGGGGCCATGGGGCTCCGAGCCTTGGCCCCCGCCTTACGACAGGTGCAGTGGCCGCACAAGTTCAAGCCAGAGAAGCCGCCGCGCTACGACGGCATGGCGGATTCGCTAGTTTTCCTACTGGCATACGAGGAGGCCGTCCTCAAGGCCGGGGGCGATGAGAAGGTCATGGCCAACTGGTTCCCCATGGCCCTCACTGGCATCTCGCGTGCTTGGCTGCTCAACCTGTCGGCGTCTTCTGTGGCCTCCTTGGAGGAACTGGGTGACCTCTTCCTCGCCCACTATGCAGCGTCGGCGCCCCCGGTCGTCGCAGCTCTCCTGGGCGGCTCGCAAGCGCCACCCTTGGACCGCCACGCCAAGCCGTTCTTTCGCCAGATCGGCGCCGCCCTCGCGTGGCAAGGAGCTCCCCTGGGTTGGGTGGCGCCCAAGGCCGACCTGGCCTTCAACTCGGAAGATCACCCCGTCAACACTGCATGCTCGGGTGCGCTCCCGATGCTCTGCACGCCCACCATCTGCCAAGCGGCCATCACCAAAACCCTCATCGACGGAGGTTCCGACTTCAACGTGCTCTCGGTGGAGGCCTTCAGCCTCCTCCATGTACCACTGGAATGGCTTCGACCCAGCAAGCCCTTCTCGGGCGTCAGAGGCGGTTCCTCCAGTTCCCTGGGGCTGATCCACCTTCTCGTGACCTTTGGCACCCACGACAACTACCGCACGGAGCTGGTCGACTTTGACATCGCCCACATTGGCCTCCCGTACAATGCCATCCTCGGATACCCAGCCTTGGCTCAGTTCATGGCGGCAACCCGTACAACCAACAACCTCATGAAGATGCCCGGGAGCAGCGGCGTCCTCACAGTAGCTGGAGACACCAAGTAGGCTTTGCTGGCGCTCAAGATGGCCCTCAAGGCCACCGCAGCGGTGCAGCCCGCCGGCGCGAACGCCTCGAAGGCCAAGGAAGCTGCACCAGCAAAAAAGAAGCAGATGTTCACCCAGGATAAGGCGAAAACCAAGCAGGTGCCGGTTGAGGAAGACGGGTCCTCGGGAGCCACCTTCACCATAGGCGCCAACCTCAACCCCGACCAAGATAAGGCGTTGGTGGAGTTCTTGTGCTCGAACAAGGAGGTGTTCACATGGGAACCCAAGCAGCTAGCGGGGGTCCCAAGGGAGGTGATTGAGCATCACCTGAATGTGTGCCCCACTGTACGGCCCGTGAAGCAGAAAGTGAGGCGGCAGTCCACAGAGAAGCATGCCTTCATCATCCAAGAAACCCGCAAGCTAGAGGCAGGAGGTGTCATTCGCGAGTTCACTACCCCGAATGGCTGGCTAACCCCGTTGTCGTGTCAAAAAAGGGAGGAAAGGAGCGCATGTGCGTCTACTTCACAAACCTCAACAAGGCCTGCCCTCAAGATCCGTTCCCGCTTCCCCACATCGACCAGATTGTCGACTCCACCGCCGAGTGCGACCTGCTGTGTTTCCTGGATGCGTTTTTGGGTTATCACCAAATCAAGATGGCGGTGGAAGACGTGGAGAAGACATCCTTCCTGACCCCATGTGGAGTGTACTGCTACACTTGCATGTTGTTCGGGTTGCGCAACGCGGGCACGACCTTCCAGCGGCTGATGCACATTGCCTTGGGCCGGCAGCTCGGGAAAAATGCCGAGGCTTATGTCGACGAAATTGTGGTAAAGTCTCGGGAGGAAAGAACCTTGATCCAGGACCTAGAGGAGACCTTCGCGAGCCTCCGCTAGGTAGACCTGCGACTCAACCCGGAGAAGTGCGTGTTCGACATCCATTCCGGCAAGCTGCTGGGCTTCCTCGTGTCCCACAGGGGGATCGAGGCCAACCCGGAGAAGGTCAAGGCAATCGAAGACATGAGTCCGCCGCAAACCCTCAGAGAAATGCAGAAGCTCCTCGGTCGCGTAACTGCGTTAGGACGTTTCATCTCAAAGCTGGGGGAGTGCACCCTGCCATTCTTCAAGCTGATGAAGAAGAAGCGCCCGTTTGACCGGACACAGGAGGTCGGCCAAGCGTTTCAAGACCTCAAGAAATATCTGACCATCCCTCCCTTGATGGTGGCGCCGCGCCCTCTCGAGTCCCTGGTGCTCTACCTTGCCGCCACTCCCTACTCTGCTAGCGTAGCCCTGGTGGCAGTTCAGGAGGAATGCCAGGCTAAGGCCGCATCGCACCCAGCCGCAGCCTCAGCCATGGCGACACAAGACCAGGAAGGCCTCGCGAGGACCACAACAGCGGCAGCAGGGGACCAAGCTCAGCAGGAAGGCGCTCCCAGGGCAGAAGAAGCCGCACCAAGCAACCAGGCACTGGGGGTTCCATCGTCTCAGGAAGCGCCTCAACCTCCGGCAGACACAGGCCATGTCAGCGGGCCCACCCTTGTCGAGCATCCGGTGTACTTCATCAGCATGGTGTTGTGGGATGCAAGGGCACGGTACCCCATGCCTCAGAAGCTCGCGCTCGCGCTCTTGGTGGCCTCGTGCAAGCTGCGGCACTACTTTCAAGGTCACCCCATCAAGGTCGTCTCGGCCTACCCATTGGAAAGGGTACTCAGGAGCCCCAACTCCGATGGGAGTGTCGCCGAGTGGAACATCGAGTTGCAGGCATTTCAGTTGGAGTTCAGCACAACCAGGGTCGTCAAGGGAGCCGCACTTGCTAATTTCAAGGCAGAATGGACGGAAGCACCAGGACTCAAGGCAAGCGAGGACCGGTCTCTCTCCCCAGGAAGTGAGGCACCAGATGGCTGGGTCATGTACTTCGATGGTGCGTTCTCGCGGCAGGGCGCCGGGGCTGGAGCAGTGCTTATATCCCCCACTTAGGACGAGCTCTACTATGTTGTACAGCTCTATTTCCAGCAGGGCGAGAAGGTCTCCAACAACATAGCAGAATAAGAGGGCCTCATAGCAGGCATGAAAGCTGCAACAACACTAAGGGTGAAGCGCCTCGTCATCAAGGGTGATTCACAACTCCTCATCAACTTCTACAACAAGGTGTATGAGCCGAGGGACGAGCACATGGAAGCATATCTTGCGGAAGTACGCAAGATGGAGAAGCAGTTCTGGGGCTGGAGTTGCAGCATGTGCCCCGTGGCACCAACCAAGAGGCCCATGACATCGCCAAGAGGACGTCCAGGCGGCTGCCTCAGGAGCCTGGCGTTTTCGAGGAACAACTCTTCAAGCCATCGGCGGCACCGCCACTTTCAAGCACGGCACAGCCTCGGGAAGAGCTCCATCAGCCACCTGCCATGGGAGCCCCGGCCTATGGCCCGACCTTCGGAGCCCGCCTGCTTTTGGCGCTGGAGCCTCAGGAGGGATGCTAGACTACGGAATTCAAGGAATACCTGATGCAAGGGATGCTACTAGAGAAAGAGGAGAACGCGGAGCGCGTGGCCAGGCAGGCCACAGCCTACTACATCCAAGACGGTGAGTTATACCGGAGGCGGCCAAATGACGTTTCCCTACGCTACATCTCCAGGGAACAGGGGAAAGAGCTGCTGGCCGACATACACGGTGGAGAATGCGGACACCACTCGTCGTCACATACCCTCGTCGGCGAGGCGTTTCGCAGTGGTTCTACTGGCCTACGGCACTCAACGACGCGGCAGAGCTAATGAAGTCCTATGAAGCCTGCCAATTCCACGCCAAGCAGATCCATCAGCTAGCGTAGGGCCTGCAGACCATCCCGCTCTCGTGGTCATTCGCGGTCTCAGGGATGGATATACTGGGCCCATTCCCTCGAGCGCCTGGGGGCTACCGCTACCTCTACGTCGCCATCGACAACTTCACCAAGTGGGCGGAGGTCGAAGCCGTCCGCACCATCCCAGCTGGGTCCGCGGTCAAGTTCATCAAGGGCCTCGTGAGCTGGTTTGGGGTCCCTAACCGCATCATCACCGACAACGGTTCGCAGTTCACCAGCAATCTCTTCAAAACATATTGTGCTAACCTTGGAACGCAGATCTGCTACGCTTCAATGGCACACCCCCAGATCAATGGCCAGGCCGAACGCGCCAACGCGGAGGTCCTGAGAGGCCTCAAGACAAGAACCTTCAAGAAGAAGCTGGAAGCTTGCGGCAGGGGCTGGCACGACGAGCTCCAGTCCGTGTTGTGGTCCATCTGCACCACCGCCACCAAACCAACGGGCGAGACCCCATTCTTCCTCGTCTATGAAGCATAAGTGGTTCTCCCTCACGAGGTCAGGGCATTGCTTCGTGCGGGTCCTGGTATTTGATGAGACGCAGCAGGATGCCATGCGGGGGATGGACCTCGTGTTGGGGGGAGGAACACCGCCATGAAGCCACACTACGGGCGGCAAGGTATCAGCAGGCGCTGTGGCGGTATCACTGTCGCAACATCCGCCCCAGGACGCTTGAGGTAGGTGACCTCATCCTGAGGCAGGTGCTCTCGAGGGAAGGGTTGCACAAGCTTTCACCCTGTGGGAGGGCCCGTTCAAGGTCGTCCACGTCTCCAGGCCTGGTGTCGCGCGCCTGGAGAGTCAGGATGGGGTACCCATCCTGAACGCCTGGAACATCCAGCACCTCCGGAACTTCTACCCCTGAAGAAAGGCCCAATGCTTGTGAAGAAGGCCCGGTGCCTGTGAAGCTCGCCGCCCGAAGAAAGGCCCAGTTCCTGTGAAGAAGGCCCGGTGCCTGTGAAGCTCGCCGCCCGAAGAAAGGCCCGGTGCATGGGAAGAAGGCCCAGTGCCTGTGAATCTCGCCGCCCGTGACACTCTCACATAATAATGAGTGGGGCTGTACATGCGCCGGAGTCTCAGGAGTGCCGCCCTTAGGCCTCGGAGGCTCCCTCCCACGCCTAGTGGTAGCACTTAGCTCCGCGCTGGTGAGAAGATGTCGAAGACTAGACTAGGTGCCGGACGCGGATTTTCATTTGCTTTCTGCAGTTGGCTCGCTCTTCTTTGTTTGGATCTTGATTAAAGTTGCTTCTGGTGTTCTCTACCGGTTCCATTCAGTCGCTTCCTGCCTCTGCTCTCTGCTTTCAGCTCTTTGTCTGACTCGCTCTCTCTCTCTCTCTCTCTCTCTCTCTCGCAAGCCTCGCGAGGGGGCTGTGCAGGTGCCCTCGTGAGCCCTTCCTCTTCTGATTTTCGCGAGGCTCTCTCGTTCGAGTTCGCAGGGGGAGCACCCCTCCCAGTCTGTGCCCCTCGGGCATCGTGACACAAAGCGTCGGGCCATGGCCAGCAGCCCTCGCGACCAAGGTTCGGAAATGATTCTTCCAACGAATTTTTTGCAGCTCTTAAGGCGCCCGACGAGGCCTGAAGCAGGCACCTCGCGAGGCGGAAACTACTTCAAACATACTAAGCTAAGTCGTTCCTACGCGCAGACGCATAACAACGACACCATAACACAGCACAGGAACAATGAATGCAACACGATAACTAGAGAATCATAGTTTGTTGCACGCCCCCATCGGGCCCCATACTTCTCTTTCTCGATGCAGGAAAAGAAGGAAAACAGAACAAAAGTGGCACGCGTCTTGCAACAGCTCATGAGGAGGGATCCACGGCGCCCTCCTGAGCTCAGTCAGACTCCACCTCAGGCTTCACCAGAGCGCGGCAACGGGACGACTCGCTGCCGCCCTCGAGGTGGACACGGCGGCGTGGTGGTTGATCGTAGCCACCGCTGGAGGAGCTATCGCCGGAGGAGGAGCCGCTGAAGCTTGTCAAGCCACGGTCACCACCGGCAGCGGGTTCGTCTTCGCCCTTGTCATGACCGTCGCCAAGACCGAGCACCTCGTTGCCATCGTTATCTTCAGGGCAGCACCCAACACGGAGGCCATCTTCGCCAAACACCCTCACGTAGAAGGTCGCATCACCGTCATACTTGAAGTGGAGGGTGCACCGCCTCCCCAGACCGCGCGCATGGGCAAATGTCTGCCAGCCCCGGGCCAGGGCTGCGTTGCCGGCGACGGACATCTCCACCGCGACCCAGGAGGCCCTGCTACGGCAACCGTCCGCCTGCAGCCAGAGCCTGGCTGGGCCAATGGCCGGCAGCTCGCCGACGAAGGAATGAGGGAGCTGAAGCCAGTTGCCGGCTGGGTTATCCGACCACATGATGAACTCCGGCAGCACCTCCACCGAGTGGAAGTGCGGCCGGGGAGGCCGCGCAGCCGCATCGCGCCTTCCCCCACCGACCGGGCCGCCTCGACATGGGCGAACACCACCACGTGAAGGGCCACCGCCGCGACCGTGGGAAGCCACGGCAGGAGTCGTGGAGTGCTTGTGAGGGCGACCGCGTCCGCGCTTGGGCGGAGGGGAGCCAGGCCCTTCCCGGCGAGCCTTCCCCTTCTCCGCGGCCGAAAACCTCTTTGCGGGCGCCATGAGGGACACTGCAAGCAACGGAGCAAGGAAGGAGAAGTAGGCGGAGCAAGAAGGGATGGACAATGGGGGCTCTCGCCCCTCCTCATTTATAGCCCAAGGGAGGCCAACCTTCGACCTCCACGATCGCAGGTAATGATGACCCTTTTTTGCATGCAGCAGGGACTCGTCAAATCGGGCAGTTGTCGAGGCAACGTGGGGAAGTGGAGATGCCCTCTTCCAATCAGTCGCCACGCGTCGACCAAGGCCGCGGGCTGTTGGGGCCCGCGGCGCTCCACACTTGCCCTTTGGCTTCGCCGCTAAGCCAAGCCTAAGCACGCCTTGGGCCCGGGGGCTACTATCAGCATTCTAGGAATGGGGGTCCCCAGACTTGCCTGCCTGCGGCCTGCGGCGTGGCTCAACCAGTGGCCCAGTGCGGCCCATCTTCATCAACCAACACTCAAGACCCTTGCGAGGGGCCAAGCTTCACGGGGCGGACGACACAAGGCCTCCTCAGGAGTGGCCTCACCAGGCAGGCTCGCGAGGAGGCGGAGAGATCAAGGCAAGGGGTACCTCGCGAGGTCCTCGTGACGCAAGCCATGACGACCATGGCCAGGCAGGCGCCAGCCCGCGAAGTGTCCTTGTTTCCCCTTTGGTGCGAAGGGGGCAAGCGCAGGCACGGAGTACCGAGGCATCAGGCAAAGGTTTCCATATCGGTGCAACAAGACCAAGACCAGCAGGACGGCAGGACGGAGGTCACCATGGAGCCCAAGACGGCGTCACCACCAACGCCTTTGGCAGATGAAGACCACCTTTAGTCAGGATAGCTTGTACTAGATGTCCCCTTTCAAAATGGCCGTTGTTGCATCCCTTCCCGCTCAATATTTGGGAAGAGAACCAGGGCCTCTATAAATAGGCCTAGCCACCACAGTAGAAGGGGATCCGAACCCAGTTCATCTACACACCACCAAGCACAAGAACACCTCTCCTTGCGAGGCTGTTCTTCCCTTGTACTGTTCATCATCAGCCCAAGAGGCAATCCACCACACCACACACATGAGTAGGGTATTACACCACAACGGTGGCCCGAACCTGTATAAATCTTGCGTCTCTTGTGTTGTTCATCGAGCTAGCTTAGAGATCACGGCGAGGCTGAGGGCGTGTTTCGGTAGGGAGAAATCTTTGTGCGCACCCTAGTGTTCGAGCCTTAAGGGTTTTGCCGGAACCCGATATCCGACAGAAGGCACGGGGAGACGCAGCTCATACACGCATCAGAGCCCATGGCGGCAGCGATGGTATGCGCTGATGAGGGTGCCGCAGCCTTGGAGGCAAGCGCGGAAGAATTGGAGGCTAGAACAGATCTGTTGGGGGCACGCGAGGTTTTGTAAGCGGACGCACGGTAGAGGACACGACTAGGGTGTCATGTGATGATGAGGCCACCGATGCCTTGGAGTTGGCGGCACACGCGGATTTCCCCGTGGTAAGGGCAGCATCCTCCTTAGGGTCCACTAGAGCTCTGGCAGCACATGCAGCTGATACCTATGCAATTTACGATTTCTTGGAACATGTCCATCAAGGCAATGTCGCACGCGTGCGTTTGGCCGTGGGTGAGATTTTTCCTGAGCCGGAGCTACTGTGATGGAGCAGGAGCAGACGAATGACTGGGCCTATAAAATGTTCAAGGACATGGTCCTCGCCGACCCGAATCTGGATCCTAATGAGAGAGGATCTTTGCATCAGTGCAAAGAAAATATTTCAACATCGTTGCACCAATAGGCCAGCCCCATAACAACGCCGATGAGTAGCTATTTATATTTTGTTGTTTTCTGAACCTTGCTGATATGTAATGTCACTATTATGTTTTTTGGTTGATTATGTATGAGTACAAACAATAATTTCTGCAATCATTTTCTGAGTCAGGTGCTTATTAGTAGGACACATATGTGTTATAGTCGGTCTGTGTTACTACACAATTCTGATTATTGACCAATTTGTTGGGTATCACACACATCTTGTTACGCCGAATCATTTGTGTTATGTTTTATCATCGCAAACAGTGCATCCAAGTGACCTGTTTGCCTGGTATCACACACACATTGTTACTTCTAAACATTTGTGTTATTTTTTATCATCACAAATAGTTCATCCGAGTTGCCTATTTGCCTGGTATCACACACATCTTGTTAAGCCGAATCATTTCTGTTCTGCTGGATCATCGCAAACAGTTCATTCGAGTGACTTGTATGCCATCTATTGCACACATCTTGTCCTGGGTAATCATTTGTGTTGTTTCTGCTCATCACAAACAATTCATCCGAGTGACCTGTATTTCATCTATCACACACACCTTGATCTATCTAACCGTTTCTGTTGCTTTGGCTCATCGCAAACAGTTTGTATGTATCAATTGTATGCCATACATAGCACATGCAACTCTTTTATGAATTGTATTTGATGGATCCGCCATCGCACACAATTCGTCTTATGGTGACGGTTTTATTACCATACCATTTGTGATTCATGCATCACACACAGTTTCGTTGATTGGTCTCTGATACATGTGTCACGTTAGCACCATCGTGTAGTAGTGTGTGTTATGTTGTTCTTCCTCTAGTAGTGTCATGTGAACATCAACTACATGACATATTACCATGCTTGGGCCTAGGGGAAGGCATTGTGGAATTGGTAAATGGATGATGGATTGCAAGAGTAACAAAAGCTTAAACCATGGTTTATGCACTATTTTGTAAGTCACTGATTTGGATACATGTGTTTCATGCTAAGGTTAGATTTATCTTAATTCTTCCTTCGTAGTTCTGGATGCTTGGGAGAGGGGGTAATCATAAGTGGGTTGCTTGTTCAAGTAAGAACATCATCCTAGCACCGGTCCACGCACATAATAATTTATCAAAGTAGTGAACATGAATTAATGAATCATGATGAAATTAACTAGATGAGATTCCCATGTGTCCTCGAGAATGCTTTGCTCAATATAAGGACTCTTGGCTTATCCTTTGCAATAAAGGGATTGGGCTACATTGCTACAGCTTGATACTTTGGTTACTTGTTACTTGCTATCAGTTATCTTGCTACAAATTATCTGGTACTACTACTTTACAACACATGCAGAGAGTGCCTTGCTGAAATCGCTTATGAATTCCTTCTACTCCTCGTTGGGTTCAACACTCTTACTTATCACATGACGCGGGCTAAAATTTTGGGAGAACACGCTACATGTACGGTATAAAATCAGTTCGCACTTCCCTCAACCAAAAAATATAAAATAAATTAAGTCGTACACCACAACAGAGAGTCACATCACATTTTAATATATGAATTACTACAAATGACATTCAAAACTTTGAATCCACGTTATGTTCCATTTAAATATTTTGCTAGGTGTATAATGCATGTAACCTTCTCAAATGAACATTTTAGTGCATTCCAAATCTATATACTACTGGCTACAATATGGACTAAATTTGAATTCATTTTATCTATGTAACGACCAAACCTCGAAGGATTTGAGTCTCTGTGCTTACCGTGCTAGTCCCTAGATAGAACTCGCTAGCGCACACAGTATAGATGAATACCAGAATAGCAAGTCCAACATTTACTACAACGTATGATCCAGAATGTATACAGTAAAACAATCTGCATAGCACATGGCTAGCTTAATTCAATCAAACATCGGAAAAGTAGCATAAAATAACGATGAGTCCCATCATAGCCCACTGGCGATGATGAGTGCAGACTCGCGGCCCTAACGGTACCTTACTCCTCATCTGAATATCCTACAACATGAGACGTTGCAGCCGTATAGGTCAATACATTGAATGTATCGGCAAGTTACACAAGAGTAATAATAAAGTAGACCTACATGTATATGCATAATATAACCAAAGGAAGTCTTGAGGGTTAATTTTTGCAGAAAGCTGATTTTGTCCTCATAACTACCTAATAGTCAATTTTAATTTGCTTTTGTTGCTACAATTAAATACACAAGGTTGAATTGGCAAGTCCAACTTCAACCTACCCATTATTAAGTTTCCCACAAATTTATTAAGTGTCACATCTCTCAATATCATCCAACAACTATAATGGCATAGTGGCTCAAATTTGCCCATAACCGGGGGCACGGCTAATCATGGTTAGTTTTAATACTCTATAGAGTTTAGTACGCTTTACTCACTGGACCCAATCCAAAGGTTGAGATGAAGTCTTTCAGAAGAGGTTGCCTTAACCACCTGACGGCCACATCCCACCTACATATGCTACATCTGTCGACACTGTCTGGGTAAGGGTTCTAACAACTGATCAACTAAGCCAGAGCCCATATAGCCAGTGGCCGCACATGGAAGCTACTAGTCACTAAGTCTGTCTGATCTATTTGAACCTGGGGCATTCCACTTAGGATGCACTCTGATGGGCGCATGGCCTTAGAAAAGGTGCAAGACCCCATGATGCCTTCCCTCAACACTAAACAATACCACTTCTGCCTGATATGTCCATTTTGCATCATGCTTTTATATCAATATTTATTGCATTATGGGCTGTTATTACACATTATGTCACAATACTTATGCCCTTTCTCTCTTATTTTACAAGGTTTACATGAAGAGGGAGAATGCCGGCAGCTGGAATTCTGGGCTGGAAAAGGAGAAAATATTAGAGACCTATTCTGCACAACTCCAAAATTCCCGAAACTCCACAAAAGTCAGTTTTGGAATATATTAAAAATATTGGGCGAAGAAAGCAACAAAGGGGGTCCACCCACTGTTCACGAGGGTGGAGGGCGCGCCCTACCCCCTGGGCGCGCCCCCTGCCTCGTGGGCCACCTGGCAGCCCCCGATGCCCATCTTCTGGTATATGGTGTCTTTTGCCCTGGAAAAAATCATAAGGAAGCTTTTGGGATGAAGCGCCGCCGTCTCAAGGCGGAACCTTGGCGGAACCAATCTAGGGCTCCGATGGAGCTGTTCTATCGGGGAAACATCCCTCCGGGAGGGGGAAATCGCCGCAATTGTCATCACCATCGATCCTCTCATCGAGATAGGGTCAATATCCATCAAAAAATTCACCAGCACCATCTCCTCTCAAACCCTAGTTCATATCTTGTATCCGATCTTTGTCTCAAAACCTCAGATTGGTACCTGTGGGTTGCTAGTAGTGTTGATTACTCCTTGTAGTTGATGCTAGTTGGTTATTCGGTGGAAGATCATATGTTCATATCCTTTATGCATATTAATACCCCTCTAATTATGAACATGAATATTATTTGTGAGTAGTTACGTTTGTTCCTGAGGACATGGGAGAAGTCTTGTTATAAGTAGTCATGTGAATTTGGTATTCGTTTGATATTTTGATGAGATGTATGTTGTCTTTCCTATAGTGGTGTTATGTGAACGTCAACTACATGACACTTCGACATTATTTGGGCCTAGGGGAAGGCATTGGGAAGCAATAAGTAGATGATGGGTTGCTAGAGTGACAGAACCTTAAACCCTAGTTTATGCGTTGCTTCGTAAGGGGCTGATTTGGATCCATATGTTTCATGCTATGGTTAGGTTTACCTTAAATATTCTTTCGTAATTGCGGATGCTTGCGAGAGGGGTTAATCATAACTGGGATGCTTGTCCAAGGAAGGGCAGTACCCAAGCACTGGTCCACCCACATATCAAATTATCAAAGTAACGAACGCGAATCATATGAGCATGATGAAAACTGGCTTGACGATAATTCCCATGTGTCCTCGGGAGCGCTTTGCTTTATATAAGAGTTTGTCCAGGATTGTCCTTTGCTATAAAAAGGATTGGGCCACCTTGTTGCACCTTTTTTTACTTTTGTTACTTGTTACCCGTTACGAATTACCTTATCACGAAACTATATGTTACCGATAATTTCAGTGCTTGCAGAGAATACCTTACTGAAAACCGCTTGTCATTTCCTTCTGCTCCTCGTTGGGTTCGACACTCTTACTTATCGAAAGGACTATGATAGACCCCCTATACTTGTGGGTCATCAAGACTCTTTTCTGGTGCCATTGCCGGGGAGTGAAGCGCCTTTGGTAGGTGGAATTTGGTAAGGAATATTTTATATAGTGTGCTGAAATTTACTCTCACTTGGTACTATGGAAAATAATCCTTTGAGTGGCTTGTTCGGGTATCTTCACCATGACCAGAAGAGCAAAGAGTTGTCCCTCGACCTACTGAACCTACTGAACCTACTGCTAGCTATTCCTTTTACAAGAGATGGAACATTACATCCCGATATGGACCTAATCTATGTGGATGAAGTTTGTGGACTATTTAATCTTGCAGGTATGCCCGAGGATGTTATCAAGAAGAAGGTCTTCCCTTTATCTTTGAAGGGAAAGGCATTGACATGGTTTATGCTATGTGATGATATTGGATCATGGAACTACAACCGATTGAAACTGGAATTTCATCATAAGTTTTATCCTATGCATCTGGTCCATCATGATCATAATTATATATATAAGTTTTGGCCTCGCGAAGGAGAAAGTATCGCTCAAGCATGGGGGAGGCTTAAGTCAATGTTATATTCATGCCCCAATCATGAGCTCTCAAGATAAATTATTATTCAAAAAAATTATGCTCGACTTTATCTCAATAATCGCTCCATGCTCGATACTTCTTGTACCGGTTCTTTTATGATGAAGACTATTGAATTCAGATGGGATTTATTGGAAAGAATTAAACGCAACTCTGAAGATTGGGAACTCGGCGAAGGTAAGGAGTCAGGTATAACACCTAAGTTTGATTGTGTTAAATCTTTTATGGATACTGATGCTTTTCATGAATTTAGGACTAAATATGGACTTGACTCTGAGATAGTAGCTTCTTTCTGTGAATCATTTGCACTCATGTTGATCTCCCTAAGGAGAAGTGGTTTAAATATCATCCTCCCATTGAAGTAAAAGTAGTAGAACCTATTAAAGTTGAAGAAAATACTATCACTCATAATGTTGATCCTATTGTTCCTGCCGCTTATATTGATAAACCACCTTTCCCAGATAGTATAAAGGATCATGCTAAAGCTTCAACTGTGGTTCGTAAGAGGAATTCTAGAACACCTACACCCTATGAGAAAATTAAAGTTGAACCTAGTATTTCTATGGTTAAGGATCTCTTAGTCGATAGTATTGATGGGCATGTTATTTACTTTTGTGATGTAGTTGCGAGAATTGCTAGACCCGATACTAAAAATAAACATAGACCTGTTGTTGGCATGCTTGTTGTTTCTGTTAAAATAGGAGATCATTGTTATCATGGCTTATGTGATTTGGGTGCTAGTGCGAGCGCAATACCTCATTCCTTATACGAAGAAATTATGCATGATATCGCACCAGCTGAAATAGAAGGTATTGATGTTACTATTAATCTTGCTAATAGAGATACTATTTCACTGGTTGGGATTGTTAGAGATGTTGAAGTCTTGTGTGGGAAAATTAAATATCCTACTGATTTTCTTGTTCTTGGTTCTCCACAAGATGACTTTTGTCCCACTATATTTGGTAGACCTTCTTGAATATTGTTAATGCTAAGATAGACTGCGAAAACGATATTGTTACTGTTGGTTTAGGGGATATGTCTCATGATTTTAATTTTGCTAAATTTCGTAGACAACCCCATGATAAAGAATTGCCTAGTAAAGATGACATCATTGGTGTTGCTTCTGTCGGCGTTCTGGGAACGGGGGTCCCCAGACTTGCCTGCCTGCGGCCTGTGGCGTGGCTCAAGGGGTGGCCCAGCATGGCCCATCTTCATCAGCATGAGCTTAAGACCCTCGCGAGGGTCCAAGCCTCGTGGGGTGGACGACAAGAAGCTTCCTCAGGCACGGCCTCATTAGGCTGGCTCGCGAGGAAGCGGAGAGATCAAGGCGGGGTACCTCACGAGGTGCCCATGACTCAAGCCATGACGACCAAGGGCGCCAGGCGGGCGCCAGCCCGCGCAGTGTCCTCCTTTCCTCTTTGGTGCAAAGGGAGCAAGCGCAAGCGAGAGCATCAAGCAAAGGCATCCGTTTTGGTGCAACAAGACCAAGACCGTCGCAACGGCAGGAAGGAGGTCATTGTGGAGCCCAAGCTGGCGTCACCACCAGAGCCTTTGACAAGCGAGGACCAACTTTAGTCAGGATAAGTGTACTAGATGTTCCCCTTCAAAATGGCCAATTGTTGGCGCCCTTCCCGCTCAATATTTGGGAAGAGGCCCAGGGCCTTTTCCTATAAATAGGACTAGCCACCCACGAGGTAGGGGGATCGAAAGATAGAGATCATCATCTAGAAACCAGCAGAGAGAGAGCGACTGAACTCCCCCGAGCAGTTCATCGCACCAGCCAAGAATAGACCCTCGCGAGGTTGTTCTTCCTTGTATTGTTCATCATCAGCCCTAGAGGCAATCCACCACACCACAAACTAGAGTAGGGTATTACACCACAATGGTGGCCCGAACTAGTATAAACCCTGTGTCTCTTGTGTTGTTCCTTTCATAGCTTAGATCCTAGCGAGGCGGTGAGGTGCAGGTAGGTAGAGGGCGTAATCTCCGTGCGCACCCCAGTGTTTGAATCTAGAGGGTCTGCCAGAACCCGAAATCCCCCATTTGGCGCGCCAGGTAGGGGTGAGCCGGAATCCACCTTCTGCCGCTTCGCGCCCCGTCGCATCATCATCACCATGTCCGGCGACCAGGCAGGCAGCCCTGATCCCTGGGCAGCCTAGCCCGCCCACGCAGAGCCGCTCGCCCCGGGCAACCCCATGCCCCAGGCAGCTCGCGGTCCGCAGGGAGCTGCGGGCCGCGGGCGGCGCGGATAGGCAACGATAGCTCTCACGCCGCGTCAGGCGCGGTCGGCGGCGAGGGCCTCCCACCATGCTGCGGCCACGGTGCCGTACACCCGATGGGAGCAGGCGAACTCGAGGGCCGCGCTCACGGTGGCCTGAGAGCTACTGCAGTGCAGGTTGATGGAAGGCGGTCGCGATGTGCTGCTAGAGCGGGTGGCAGAGCTCCTGGGCTTCGCCGCCTCGGGGGCTCACCCCTTCTGCACCCAACTCCCACCTCAGGTCCAGGGTGGCCCGCACGGAGGCTCCACGCACGCCCGTGCAGCCCCAGGTGGGCTCCAAGGCCACCCTAATGCCGGCCAGGCCATCAGCACCGGGCCAGCAGCAGCGCTGCCTCCGCCCCTGGCCAGCGAAGAAGGACTTGCCACAACCCACGGCCCCGGTGGGCCACCGCGCTACCACCCCCAGGCGGGCGCCTCAAGCAGAACTGCGTGGCACGCGGAGTGCTATGGCGCGGCCTTCGGGATGGCGGCCCTAGAAGAGTACGTGCCCCACATGATGGACCAAGGGCACGCGCATGAGGACGAACAAGGCTCGCTCCTCGGCCCGAGCTGGACGGACGAGGCACCAGAAGCTGAGCTCTTCCAGGAGCCCTGGGAAGGCCCCGTCGGCTACGCGGGAAGCAGCAATTATCGGGTACCACTAATTCCTCAGAAACAGGCATGCGGTAACCATGGATCGCAGGAGGTACAGGCCGCCACAGCGGGCGGCTGCCCCACTCCCGCAGCTTCCAACCCCTCAGGAGGAGGGCGCCGGGGGATGCAGGAGAGGGGCCAAGATCCGGCATCACCACCGTGGCGTTCAGAGCAAGTCATCCTTAGGAGGTAGGCCCTCTGCTGGGGAGGTGCCTCAGGGCCTGCCCCTGGCAGAGGACCCGTGGTCGTCGAGGGAACCGCTGGCGACCGCTCTACCCCATCGGCGGCGTCCTGGTTTCCGGTCGTCGTCGGTGGCACTAGAGTGTGGCGCAAGGCGGGGCCCTCGCCTGGCGATATGAAGCAAGGCCGGTACCTGTGAAGAAGGCCCAGTGCCTGTGAAGCTTGCCGCCCCGTGACACTCTCACGTAGTAATGAGTGGGGCTGTACACGCCCTAGAGTCTCAGGGGTGCCGGCCTCAGGCCCTGGGGCTCCCTCCCACGCCCAGTGACAGCACTTAGCTCTGCGCTGGTGAGAAGACGTCCAAGACTAGACTAGGTGCCGGACGCGGCCTTTTTTCTGCTTTTATTGCTTTTCCCGTGGCTGTCGTTTTCCCCATTAGATTTAAGTTGAATTTGAGCTCGAAGATTTGCATGTATTCGGGGAAGGGGTGTTTAATCTCGTTCGAGCAATCTCTCGCGTTCTGGTTACCACTTTGCCTCAACTGCCTCCCCTCGTGAGCCCCTCGCGAGCCGGGCCAGGCCTAGCTTGCGCGCAGCCGAGACTGATGTCGCCGCATTCTCTCAGGAGGTTTCCATTACAGGTTCGATGGTCTCACTCAGGAGACGCTCGAGACACCACAGCCCTCCGCATGCTAACTCGAGGCCCACGCGGGTCGAAGGTAAACAAGCCAGCCAGCTCGTCCCAAAGTCAGCCGCTTGGCGCAGGCGTACGGGTGATATTGCATCTACTAATACGCTGAATGGAAGTTTTTACATGAGGGGCTCCCCCTCCCAAAATGCTCTTACAACCTTCAGGGCAAGGCCTGAACTCTATCTGCGCAGGGTAAGGAAGTAGGGACAACACGCGGTCAGTCGGATAAATCCCCCAATGCATCCTCACGGGCACCTCCTGAATCATCGCTGGCGTCCTGGCCTTGCCGTCGCTCTCCGCATCGCCATCAGCGGCGTTAGGGCCGTTCACCACGTCGCCTCCATCAGCAGCCACGACCACGCCGTCGTTATCAGAAGCGAAGGCCCTGACAAGGGCATCCACGATGTCTTCCACCCAGCGCGCCAGGTCGCCCCGGACGGCCTGGGGTACTGGGGCGATGGCGGCGTCGGAGTCAAAGTTGGGGTCCATGTTCCGAAGGTAGCTGAAGACACGAGAAAAGGCGCGCCCGAGCAGGGCGCGGCTCCTCTCCTCCACCAGCCTGTTGGCTCCGACCGACCGCGCCTCCAGCTGCGTCACCATGTCGGTGAAGAACTGAAGATTGCCAGCATAGTTGACTGCGTGGGGTTCGTCAACGGCCGCCTCGCAGATGTTACCCAAGGCTGTGTTGGCTCTCTCCCGGAGCGTGGTGAGCATGGGGCCGTGCTCGTGCTCCAGGATCCGCCGCTGGCGTATCTCGTCCTCGTTCTACCGCACAATGGCCTCAGCCTCATCCACCCGTTGGCGTAGAAGAAGCGCCTCGGTGCGGGAGGTAGTCAGCTCCTCCTGCGCCACGCCAAGGGCGGCCTGGGAAGCATCGGCCCGCTGCGTCACTTCCTCCAGCTTGGCCCTCAGGGCGGCGGTCCTGCCTTCAGCCTCGACCCGGATCAACCCCAGCCTCTCCTCAAACTCGCGCTCGAGGTTTAAGCGGGTCGTCGCCACCCCGCATTCAACCTCTTCTAGGACTAGGAAAGGGGAATTGAGTAATAGAGAAATTAAATTAATTTTGCAAAAGGCTGTTAATAGATCTAGAAAGAATTGGTCCAAGAAACTTGATGATGCATTATGGTCCTATAGAACTACATATAAAAAAGTTATTTTCCCGAGGTTTGGAGTCCCTAGATATTTAATTACCGATGGTGGTTCATACTTTATTCGTGGTGCTTTCCATAAATTGCTTGCTAAATATGATGTTAACCATAGAATTGCATCTCCATATCATCCTCAGTCTAGTGCTCAAGTAGAATTAAGTAACCGAGAAATAAAGTTGATTTTGCAAAACACTGTTAATAGATCCGGAAAAAATTGGTCTAAGAAACTTGATGATGCATTATGGGCTTATAGAACTACTTATAAAAACCCTATGGGTATATCTCCATATAAAATGGTTTATGGAAAAGCATGCCACTTACCTCTCGAACTAGAACACAAGGCATATTGGGCTATTAAAGAGCTCAATTTTGACTTCAAACTTGCCGGTGAGAAGAGGCTATTTGACATTAGCTCACTTGATGAATGGAGAACCCAGGCCTATGAGAATGCAAAACTGTTTAGAGAAAAAGTAAAAAGATGACACGACAAAAGGATACAAAAGCATGAGTTTAATGTAGGTGATTAAGTTTTGCTATACAATTCTTGTTTAAATTTTTTTGCAGGAAAACTTCTCTCTAGATGGGAAGGTCCTTACGTTATCGAGGAGGTCTATCGTTCCAGTGCCATAAAAATCAACAACGCCGAAGGCACAAATCCGAAGGTGGTGAACAGTCGAAGAATCAAACAATATATCTCAGGTGATCCCATAAATGTTGAAACCAATGTTATTGACACCGTAACCCCGGAGGAGTACATAAGGACACTTTCCATAATGTTTTAGACTCCGAAAAGGAATAGGTATGTGGTATGGTAAGTAAACCGACTCCAAAACAGTTCTAATAGCAATTTTTCTCCGTTTTGGAATATTAAAAAAATAGGAAAAAATAAGAAGTAGTCCGAAAGGGGTACGAGGCATCCACGAGGGTGGAGAGCGCGCCCTACCCCCCTTGGCGCGTCCCTACCTCGTGGACACCTCGTGTACCCTCCAGACTCCGTTTCTTGCACGATACTTCTTTTGGTCGGTAAAAAATCATTATATAATCTCCCGGAGGTTTTGACCACCGTACCACGACAAAATCTTCTGCTTTTGTTTCGAGCTGTTTTTCTAACAGATCTAGATCACCATGATGTCTTCAAGCGCCCCCAAGGACAAGTTTTTCGAGAAGGTCATCAACCCCTACCTCGCGGAGGTGTTGCAACACCCTCAAACCATTGAGATGCGTGAGGGGGTGCTGCACAAACGCGATGTTGAGGGACCAAGGAGGACCGGAAGCGTGCAGACAAGACTCGAAGCAATGGAGCAACAAGTTTTTAAGTGCCAAGGGATGGTGGAACACGGACTCAACGCCAACCACATGATGATCACGGAGTTCACCAACAACCACAAGTTTTATGCCAAGAACATTGGGGAGACCATGTCGGTGTCAAAACCGGCGGTTCTCGGGTAGGGGGTCCCGAACTGTGCGTCTAAGGCTAATGGTAACAGGAGGCGGGGGACATGATGTTTACCTAGGTTCGGGCCCTCTCTATGGAGGTAATACCCTACTTCCTACTTGATTGATCTTGATGAATATGAGTATTACAAGAGTTGATCTACCACGAGATTGTAATGGCTAAACCCTAGAAGTCTAGCCTATGAGGATATGATTGTGACCAAAACCTAGAAGTCTAAACCCTCTGATTTATATAGACACCGGGGGAGCTAGGTTTGTACAAAGTCGGTTACAGAGAAACGAATCTACATATCCGAATCGTCAGGCTTGCCTTCCACGCTAAGGAGAGTCCCATTCGAACATGGGACGAAGTCTTCTATCTCGTATCTTCATAGCCCAACAGTCCGGCCAAAGAATATAGTCCGATTGTCCGAGGACCCCTTAGTCCAGGACTCCCTCAGTAGCCCATGAACCAGGCTTCAATGACAATGAGTCTGGCGCGCAGATTGTCTTCGGCATTGCAAGGCGAGTTCCTTCTCTAAATACTTAAAAATAAATTCCGAACACAAGAATCGTGTTCGGCTCTGCAAAACAAGTACCACACACAACCATAGAGAGTATAATATTTCACGAGTCCAATCCGCTGACAACTTTTTGTAGCATGACATCATGCCACTGCCCGGTCATTAGCCTGCCGCTCCGTATGTCGAGGTGCAGTTTCACTGGCATGTTTTGTCGAAGCAGAGATCATGTCCCCTTATCACAGGATTCTCATCAATACGGGCATGGTTAACCCAACCATGTCATCTGCATGGCGCTTGGGGAATAGGCGGATTTTAAGGCGAGCAGGGAGGCGCATAACTTTTACCATCTTTATAAGGGGATAAGGGTTCATCCTCATTCACCCACGCCTTCTCCTTCCTCTACCCATCCATTCTCGAGCTCCAACGCCCAAGCTCTAGCTTTCTCCGCCCAAAAAAGCACTCCAACCATGTCCGGATCCGGAGCTGGAGGCAAGTGGATGGCCTCTTCTGTCAAGAAGAAGGACATCAAGGAGCTCCGGGAGGTTGGTTACCTGGCCAAGGAAATCGTTCATCGACTTCCTGCCAAGGGACAGATCGTCCCTACCCCAGAGCCCCATGAGAGGGTTGTGTTTCTCACACACTTCGTCCGCGGGCTGGGATTCCCTCTCCACCCGTTTGTCCGCGGACTGATGTTTTACTACGGGCTGGACTTCCACGATTTGGCCCCCAACTCTATCCTTAACATCTCGTCATTCATTGTCATGTGCGAGGCCTTTCTCCGCATCCCACCTCACTTCGGCCTATGGCTGAAGACCTTCAATGTGAAGCCCAAGGTGGTGAGCGGCCAACAAGCTGAGTGCGGGGGCGCCATGGTGTGCAGGATGCCCAACGTCACCTGGCCTGAGGGCTCCTTTGCGGAGAGGGTGAAGGGGTGGCAGTCGGGGTGGTTCTACATCACCGAGCCGCGCGACACCAACTGGGCGGTGGTCCCCGAATTCCGACCTGGAGTCCCGATGAGACTCACCTCCTGGCAAGAGAAGGCCTGCCCTGGGGCTCTCCGGCGAGCTAACAGCGCTCCAGACGCGCGTCCAGAATATGATAATCAGGAAAGTCAAGCTTGTCAACGTGGTCTGGGTTATGTTCGTCCGCCAGATTCTTCCATGCCAACGCCGAACTTGCCACCTGTGGGAGTACGACCCGGCCAAGCACCAGACTCTGTTAGAACTCTTCGGCACGACACACGAAGATATATGGAAGGTGCTCTTCAAGGCCAACGAGGTGCCGCCGGCCATGGACGAGGATCGTGGGCACGACATGACCCACCCTGCAAATCCGGTAAGTCCTTTCATGTTTTTAAGGTGTTCCCTTTACTCGCATATTAGGGGAAGGCATCTAAGTCTCTCTATCGATTATTTCAGGATTGGACAGAGATAGCGGAACAGATTGACTATCCGGCCCCACTGCCCGAAGGCCTAGAGACTCCGCTCCTGACGAAGATGCTATTTCCAGTGCCTTACAAGGTGTCGGATAAGAAGGTCAAGAAGAAGGCCAAGGGGACCAGAAGTGGTCTCTGCCATAAGGGTACTTCGGACGTGACGTCCGAAGACGCCGAGGCGCGCTCCTCTGCTGAAGACGACGAAGAAGAGGAGGAAGAGGAAGAAATCCACTCCCCTCCCGCAGGGAAAAAAAGAAAAGGATGCCCCCCACGCATCCGGAGGCCGAGGCATCCAAGAAAGGGAAAGCTTCCTTTCCGGACAGCTCCACAGCAGCTACCAACAGCAGGTGGGAGTGGCAGCCCAGGGAGAAGCCCCTGGCCGAATCGTAAGCGTCCGGACTTGTATTTGTATCCAGATTCTTCACTCTATTATTTTCACGTGCTTACATTATGCACTTGCAGTCCAGCTCAGTCCCGCCTCGAGCGGTCCTCATCAAAGGATTCAATGGCCCCACGGCGATGAACAGCGAGACCCTTCTGTCGGCCACCTCTTCCCGGTACCTGGATGGCGCTGAAGCATCATCCCGGAGGATCCCCGTCCCGGGAAAGAATCCGACGGTCGTCCGGGAGGCGCCAGAGGGTGAAGCCTCGGCTGCCGGACACATGGGGAAGCAGATCCCCATGGATACTGACGATGGGGACCGTACTCAATTTGGCCCTCATCCGAATATAATTCCGGAGACCCCTACGGTTCCGGTATCAGGAGAGCAGCGTCCTTCAAAGGGAAGGGGCGTGCCTATTCTGTCGGTGACCTCTGTCCAACCAGGGGCACCGGACCAGTTGATGGAAGCGCTTCCATTGCTGACGAACACCGTTCCTCAATGGGTACGGTGATTGGGAAGGTCCGGCCGTGAAAAGCGGATTGACCGATGCCTGCACTAGCCTTCTAACAGGCTTTGAGGTAAGTAACGTGATTATAAAAAAAATTAACAGTGTAGACAGTAGCCCCTGATGCTTTGTTCGGTGTTCGAAAAGGAAAAGCCGAACAGATGATCAAAATAATTTTCGCAGGAGTCTAACATAATATGTCTATGTGAATAAGCAGGTGTCGCTGCTGGCTGCTGCCGCTCATACTGCAGAGGTCTCCGGAATGAAGCAGAATCGGCCACGTGAAGAAGCAGCTGGAGGAAAGTAAAGGTATGTATTTAACATGCGCGTGTATTTTAGGAAGGATGAATGGTTCGTGCTGACTAAAGTGTCATGAACTTTATTAGGGGCCACGACCAAGGTGGCAGCCCTCAAGAAGGCATTAGCCGAGGTCGAGGACAAAGCGGCCAAGGAACACACCGCGCGCGAGAAGCAGGAGTCCCGGGTCAGCGAGGTCCAGTAAGAGCTCCAGGACGCCGTCAAGAAGTACGAGTCCTTGGAGCATGATTGTAAGACTCTATAGTTCGAACTTGCCAAGGCCCGCCAGAGCGCACAAGATGCCCGGGCCGAAGCCTAGAGCGCCCTCCAGGAAATCCAGGCGGCCAAGAAGGTTACATCGGGTAAGGCTTTCATTATGCAAAGCACATATGTGAAGGAAACATTCATGTTACATACCCGAATTTGGATCTCTCCAGGGACGTTTACGGATCTGTCGCGTAGCATATCAGATGCTACAGAATTTTATTGAGCCGAAGAAGAGAGCTCTATGGAGAAGCTGTTCTGATCTCAATACCTTGGACCAGAACTTCTGGTGCCCTTTAGCGACCAGCTGAAACAGCTGGGCGAGCTGCATAAGGCGGCCGAACTAGCCATGAATGACCTAATAGTCCAGTTGTGGCCTGTCAGGCCCATGCCCAGCAACTACTTCGGGCTCGTGAAGCGGCTTGTGAGTGCCTGCCCACGGCTTGAAGCCATCAAGCGGTCGGTCTGCATCGAGGGTGCGCGGATGGCCTTTGCCCGCGCGAAGATGCATTGGGCAAAGATGGACGCCATGAAGCTGATGACTGAGGGGCCGCCTAAGGGCAAGGAGCACCGCCGACCCGAGCTATATTTCGATAGTGTCCTGGAGGGATCCCTCCTTGCGGCGGAGCAATGTGCGAAGGATGTTATATTCCCATGAAAACATTCATGTTATCCTGTGCTATAATATGAAACAAGTTTGTCATGTAATATAATGCTTGTTACTTTAAAAAATTTACCTCCTGTGCGGCCGTTTATGAAAATCTGATAGTTGGCCACTCATCCGCTTCTGCCCCCATGTAGATAGTACGGGGGTGTTCGGGATAAATGTAAACACTCTTTACTCCAAATTTTGGTCCTTAAAGGAGGTGTTTAACGCAACGAACAAGGCAATCGGACTATACGGCTTTATCACCCTCACTTAGCCATAGGAGTTTGACAACAAAAAATTTGGCGAAGCCCCTGGTATTTGAAAGACCGAAGTTGGGGCGCTATACACGCCTAATCGGATAAAAACTGATTCCTCGCATGAAGCAGAAAAATCTCTAAGGATTTGAAAACCTCTCAAATAGCTGGCCAGCTCTCGCGCATCATGACAGTCAGTTTTCAGCTTTCTCTATTAAGGTGCTCGTCCGGAAGAACCGGGACACAATCGCGGTAGTTCTCCCTTTACTGCCCTAGCCGATATAGCGGAACATAAGGTAGTAAGCACAGGAGCCGGGCAACCCAACTATTGACCAAAGACATGATTCGGAGCCGATGCATATAATGCTATAAGTTCGGGGTACGGAACTGTACTGTAAAAGTGTTCGGACTTGATTGCCGTATTGCAGGGTGTAATGAAGCCCCTGGTGAAGTAGTACGTACCAAAATGTACGGGTGCAATAGATAACAAATACAAAGACAAGGAAAAAAAATCAAGTAATAAGCTGACGCTGTAAATTATTTTCCATTGTAATCTGATTAATACGTCGAGGCGTACTTGTACAAGTAATGCAATGAGCAAGTAAGGCTATTTAACATGCCATGACCAAACGAGCTATTTAAAATAGGTATAATGATCGTTAGCAGAGACCACCTGGGGATTCCCTTGTACGTCAAAGCTCCTTGCTTCCTTGGTGTATCCGTCGCGTGATGGGTCCGATGATCAGGTTATCAGAGAAGCCTCAAGAAGAGAAAAACCTAAAAGAAAGAGAAAAAATGAAGGTGTGCGGATCTAGGGGCGGTTGAGCCGCATTGTGGACCGCGGTCTAGCTGTGCCTCCGTCCATGCCGATGGTATTTTAAGTGTGTAGTTATGCATGTGCGGCACCAATGTCACCACTTGATTGTGACTGGGACAGAGGCCGGATTGCTAGTCAAGTTTTGGACAAGCTGGACCGTCCTACCGCAGAGTAGTTCGGACTCGCTCGACGGTGTCCGGGGGCTTTACTGCCGAATTGAGGTTCTGCCTAAATAGGCTACTTTGTACTTTTGCTGCAAGGGCCGCGGTGTGCTCCTCAGTACGGAGGGAGCGCTCCGTATTTCCGTTGACCGTTATTACACCGTGTGGTCCGGGCATCTTGAGCTTGAGGTAGGCATAGTGCGGCACCACATTGAATTTAGAGAATGCGGTTCGTCCAAGCAGTGCATGATAACCACTGCGGAAAGGGACGATATCGAAGATCAACTCTTCGCTTCGGAAATTATCCGAGGATCTGCAGACCACTTCCAGTGCGATTGAGCCCATACAGCAGGCCTCTACACCTGGTATGACACCTTTAAAGGTGGTTTTTGTGGGTTTGATCCTTGAGGGATCGATACCCATTTTGCGCACTGTATCCTGATAGAGCAGGTTCAGGCTGCTACCACCATCCATGAGGACTCCGTGAGGTGGAATCCATCGATAATTGGGTCAATGACCAGTGCGGCTGAACCGCCATGACGTATACTGGTCGGGTGGTCCCTGCGATTGGAGGTGATCAGACAGGAGGACCATGGATTTAATTTTGGGGCGACTGGCTCCATCGCGTAGACGTCCCTGAGTGCACGCTTGCGCTCCTTCTTGGGGATATGGGTGGCGTATATCATGTTCACCGTTTTGACTTGGGGGGGGGGGATTTCTTCTGTCCAACTGTGTTCGGTGGTCGAGGCTCCTCGTCCTCGTCATCGCTTTGTGACCCTTTCTCCTTGTTTTCGACATTTAACTTGCCAGCCTGTTTGAAAACCCAACATTCTCTGTTGGTATGATTTTCTAGTTTATCAGGAGTGCCATGGATTTGGCATGGTCGGTCTAGTATGCGGTCCAGACTGGACGGGCCCGAATTATTTCTTTTAAATGGCTTCTTCTGCTAACCGGACTTGGAGCCACCGAATCCGGCGTTGACCGCCGTGTCTTTGGTGCTATCACCGTTGTTTTGACGCTTATGTCTATTGCGTCGGGGCTTGCCTTTGCTGTTTCTAGCTTCAAAAGTGTCAGGTTCGCTTGTATTGTTGTTGCTACGGGCTAGCCAGCTGTCTTCGCCCGCACAGAAGCGGGTCATGAGTGTCATAAGGGCTGACATGGACTTCAGTTTTTCCTGGCTGAGGTGTCTAGCCAGCCATTCGTCACGGATGCTGTGTTTAAAGGCCGCTAGGGCTTCGGCATCCAGACAGTCGACGATCTGGTTCCTTTTAGTTAGGAACCGAGTCCAGAATTTCCTGGTTGACTCTCCAGGCTGTTGGATTATATGACTTAGGTCATCGACAGCCGAAGGTCAGACATATGTGCCTTGGAAGTTGTCGAGGAAGGCATCCTCTAGTTCCTCCCAGTTGCCAATGGAGTTTTCGGGCAGACTATTTAACTAGTATCTAGCTGGTCCCTTGAGTTTGAGCGGGAGGTATTTGATGGCGTGAAGATCATCGCAGCGGGCCATATGAATGTGGAGAAGAAAATCCTCAATCCACACTGCGGGGTTTGTTGTGCCATCATATGATTCAATGTTTATGGGTTTAAACCCTTCTGGGAAATCATGTCCCATTACTTCGTCAGTGAAGCAAAGGGGGTGTGCGGCGCCTATATATCAGGCCAAGTCGTGACATATCTCGGATGGGGCTCGTCTGCGGTTTTTGGCCCAGACATGGTTGTGTTTGTCACGTTCAACCAAATGGCCATGTCGCGTGTCGAGGCATGCCCCCATGATCCATATATTGATCTTGTCTGACCTGTTTTTTTTCAAATCACGTCGCAGGTCATGCGTATATCCCTGAGTTGTTGTATTTCTGTTTGTTCGGCGAGGTACCATGGGCTGGTGTTCGGCTTGAAGTGCCGCTTTGTCCCGGCCATGTGGTGGTCGATCAGCCGTATTGTACCTTGGTAGGATGGGCTCCAGCACCTCGTCATTGAACTGTGGTAATAGTTTGCGCTTCTGGTAGCTTTTGGTTGGGCACTCGAGGCCATATTCCTCGGCTGCCAGGACATCAGTCCATCTTTCATTGAGCAGATCTTGATCAGCTTGAAGCTGATGATGCTTCTTTTTCAGGCTTCTTGTAGTGGCAATTAGCTGACGCTTAAAGCGTTCATGTTCGGCGGGCTCTTCAGGCACGATGAAATCTTTGTCACCGAGGCTAACCTCGTCCTCAGAGAGCAGAAGGTTGCTATCCTCCGAGTCTTCGTTCATCGCCTCTTCGCCAGGGCTGACTCGCCCATCATCTCGTTCCTCCTGTTTGGAGGTCGGCTCAACGGGGTCTTCATTGTTTTCGGCACCATCCGAAGTGTTGTCCTCTTCTATGATGGTACTGCTGTTTTTACTACGGCGTGGCTTAGAGCAGCGCCGCTGACATCGACGCTTCGGTTGTGTCTCAGGAGGTTTATCCTCGACTGGATTTTCATCGTCGCCATTATTTTCTTTGGGTGTATCCACCATGTATATGTCGTACGAGGAGGTGGCTGTCCAATGCCCTGTAGGCAGTGGTTCCTTGTCCTCTCCGGCATCATCGTCCATACCGTTGGTGTCTTCGGAGTCGTAATCAAGCATGTCAGTTAAGTCGTTGACAGTGCCTATAAGGTGGGTGGTGGGTGGGGAGCAAATTTCTGCATCATCTGCTTCCCATTCGAGACGGAGATAGTTCGGCTGAGAGTCTCCCGACAAGGAGAGGGACTTGAATGAGCTTAACACGTTGCCAAAAGGCGAGTGCTGGAAGATGTCCGCGGAGCTGAACTCTAGGACCGGCGCCCAATCAAGATCGATGGACGCGGGTGCACGCAGTCCGGAACCCATGCCCGGAGACGAGTTCGAGGTTCCGGTAACACAAGCCCAGCCTGATGTTGGGTCTCTGTGCGGCTCGAGCGCCGCTGAATCTGCGGCCTTCGCGGCGAGGTTGAGCTTCCCGTCTTTGGATGATGCAGTCCGCTCCGTCTCTAGGGCCAAGGAGGTCACAAGTGCTATCTCCTGAGTGTGGCCAGATGACAGATCTAGGTCATGTTCATCATGGTGGCCGAGGACAGCCGTCATGGGCTAAAATCCATCGAAGATCAAGTCTCCGCGGATATCGGACACAAAATTCAGGCTTCCAAATTTGACCTGATGCCCAGGGGCGTAGCTATCGATCTGCTCTAGATGGCCAAGCAAGTTGGCCCGCAGTGCGAAGCCACCGAATACGAAGATCTGTCCGGGAAGGAAGGTCTCCCCCTGGACTGCATTGTTGCAGATGATTGACAGAGCCATCAAGCCTATCTTCAATGACACAACGGAACTCTCAATGAAAGCACCAAAGTTGGTGTCAAAACCGGCGGATCTTGGGTAGGGGGTACCGAACTGTGCGTCTAAGGCTAATGGTAACAAGAGGCAGGGGTCACAATGTTTACCCAGGTTCTGGCCCTCTCTATGGAGGTAATACCCTACTTCCTACTTGATTGATCTTGATGAATATGAGTATTACAAAAGTTGATCTACCACGAGATCGTAATGGCTAAACCCTAGAAGTCTAGCCTATGAGGATATGATTGTGACCAAAACCTAGAAGTCTAAACCCTCCGATTTATATAGACACTGGAGGAGCTAGATTTGTACAAAGTCGGTTACAAAGAAAGGAATCTACATATCTGAATCACCAAGCTTGTCTTCCACGCCAAGGAGAGTCCCATCCGGACACGGTACGAAGTCTTCTATCTTGTATCTTCATAGCCCAACAGTCCGGCCAAAGTATATAGTCCGGCTGTCCGAGGACCCCTTAGTGCAGGACTCCCTCAGACCATCTTCAAGCTTCACGAGAAAATCGAGCACCTCCAAGCCCAGATTTATGACCTGCAAAACCAAAACTATGAATATGAATATAGATTCAAGAGGATGAGTTTGGCTGCAAATTTGAGGATGCCGGAGACTCGATCATCCTTCTATGATGGTGAGCCTATGCCTTGGAAGATGGACGACAAGCCTACATCACCAACAACTCCATCATCACCACCCCATAAGAAAGAGACATAAATACATGGGTATGGGCACTCCCTTTGGCAACTGCCAAGCTTGGGGGAGGTGCCTCGGTACCGTATCACCATCACACTTCTATCTTTACTGTTTTTCTTAGTTCGATTCTTTTGGTTATATCTTGATCTAGTAGAATAAAGTTTTAGTTTGATCTAGCTTTGAGTTTTGTGTTGATCCCTATCTATCTAATCGAGTCCGAGAGCTATATATAATAAAGATTAGTTTTGAGTTGAGGGCTTTGCTATCTTGCTATGATCTTGAGGGAATAAAAGAAAAAGAAAGAACAAAAAGAAATAGAAAGATCATATTGATCTTATGGAGAGTAATGACTTCACATATAAAGAGTATGATGAATAAAAGTTGTTGAGAGTTGACAAACATAGTTTTGGTCATCATTGCAATTAATAGGAAGTAATAAAGAAAGAGAGGTTTAAATATATTATCTTGGATATCTTTTATAATTGTGAGCACTCATTAAAATATGACATGATAAAAAGTTGATGTTGGATAAGGAAAACAACGTAATGGGTTATGTTTTCTTATATCCGAAATAAATTATATTGTCATGGATCATCCAACATGTTGAGCTTGCCTATCTCCCTCATGCTAGCCAAATTCTTTGCACCAAGTAGAGATACTACTTGTGCTTCCAAACATCCCTAAACCCAGTTTTTCCATGAGAGTCCACCACACCTACCAATGGATTGAGTAAGATCCTTCAAGTAAGTTTTCATTGTTGCAGGCAATAAAAATTGCTCTCTAAATATGTATGATCTATTAGTGTGGAGAAAATAAGCTTTATACGAGCTTGTGATATGGAAGAAATAAAAGTGATGGACTGCATAATAAAGGTCCCTATCTGATGAGGACATGGCTACCACAGTTACACCCATATCCCGTGTTGTTTTACCTCTTGGAACAATTGCTAGAGCTCGCATATGCCAATTAAATTATCAGGTACTTTCTTTTCTTCGTAATGTTTCTAGTGTTCATGAGAATATGATGTTGCCTAACTTAGATACATTTGTGTTGCTTGCAATTGAAGGGCCTAGCACGGACAAGAAGGATGAACATTGGAGCATCGTCAAGCATGGAGATGAAGGTGCGTGCGAAGAGAACAAGAATGGAGGTTCAAGTGGAGATTTTCGGACTTTGAAGCCAGCATGATGACATACAAGAAGATGGACGAAATATACAAGATGGCCTTTCATAAATTTCGTCCATAGCTTATTATTGGTGTTGCGCCACCTTATTTTGGGTCAGGCCCATGTAATCTATTTTAGAATCCATGTTGTAGGGGAAACGACTCAGGAGGTGTTTTAGTCCCACCTTGCCTAGGGTGGAAGAAATCCCCTCTCTTTTCCCTATAAATATAGCCCTTAAGGCATCGCTTAGACCGGGGTTTTATTTAGTTAAAAGTTAGTCATCGCTGCAACTTTGTGTACTTTGTTTGTGTCCAACGACCAGACCAAGACCGCTTATGAAACCCCACTTTTATCAGTACTTCATCCATACCTGCAATATTCAGATTGCTTAATCATATTCTTGCTTGTTCTTCGATTGCTTGCAGGAATAGACCTTCGTGGTCAGGTTGATCGTGCTCCAGCGTGGTCAATAACCTCTCGGAGTTGGTTTAGCGATTGCTAAGGCGCAACGTGGTGCATGTTTGTAGTCGGACCATCAAAGTCGTCTCCACCAAATCGATAGTTATCATCTCATCGAAAAATCGGGATCCTAGCCTCTATCAAGTGGTGTCAGTTTTCAGGTTGCTCGGTGAGATTCTCCAGTTTTTCATAGTCTAGATTGCATCTGTTCTTCATACCTAGAGTCCAAGAAAAGCCACAAAACAAAGAGTTAGATTAGTTCATCCGTGTCTCAGACGGTCTGAGTCTTTTGCTATTATCACTTAGTTTTTGCATTGTTGAATTTTTGGTTGCATCGTGTGTCGAGTTGCTGGTTTTAATGTTAGTCTTTTAGAGTTTCAAGTTCTAGTCACGTTTTATTCGCGCTGCATCCACATACACCATCATCCACTTCATTGTCATCATCAGCTGCCACTCTTTTGTTCACCGCCATCATCACCATCCGTTCACTTTCATCGTTTGTTGCCATCATCAGCTAGTTCATCTTGGAGAGAGAGACAATCTATAAAAAAAGTGACAAATATAGGCGATCATATTGGTTCAGATTCTTGGAGTTGCTTTCCTCGTATTTTTGTGTCCTAGTACTAATGGTGGAGAGCAGATTCGTTTTGGGCAAGTTTAGTTCGGCCAAATAAAAGGCAAAAAAAATCCAACGACCGTGGTGTCAACTTCCGAGCGAGGCTGCGTACTTTTGGATAGTTAGATTGGCTGTTAGTTTGGAATCTGTTTCTTGAGGAAATTTTGGAACGTATTACATGGAAAGAAGTTAAATAAAAGGAAGGTGCATATCATTTTACGAGGAAAGTTTTGTGTATAAATTTTAGCACGGGAAACGATAAAGAAAAGAAGGAAGGTAAGAGTTGTACGTGGCTAAGGAAGGCCGGATTGGTGGGATCCTTTTCTGTGGAAATAAAAAAAAAAGAGAAAGAGAATATTGGCTGGTTTTGTGGACCGATCTGATCTTGTTGGTTCAGAACGAAAAAAAAGTTGAGACATAATTGTGTGCGGATTAGAAGGAGAGGAGATGTAAAAAAAGTTGCTACGGAATCACAGATAGCCACGTTTGTTAGAAACTTCGTTGATACAAAAGAAACGTGAGGGGAAGTAGCATTCGGATTGGGAAGAGATCCATACGTTTCAGGAGTTTGATTTGGCAAGAGAGAGAAAAGGTTGGAAGAAAAGAATAAGGAAAGAAATTTCGGTTGCAAAGTTGCCTTTGCTGCTAGTCACGTGGAACCAAGTCCTACCAAATTCGAATCAGCAAAAAGAAAGCAGATTAGTTGGGCTTTGGAAAGTATCCTGCGCTAGGTATTTGTTTTTGGAAGGAGAAAAATTAGTTGCGCAAGAAATCTGCACACAAATTTAGTCACGTTGCCTGGTTGATAATTAAAAAAGAAAGATTGGAAGGAAGGATTTGGGCTGTTCCAAGCAGGCTTTCACGTGTGTTGTTTGGGATAAAAAAACACATTGTGGAAAGTACGCTGGTTTGTTTGGTGATTTGGGCAGTTTGGTTGCGTGGATACTACAGGGAAGCTAGTTCAGGATTTGTTTGCTTTGCTCTCTGCATCTACCTACTCTTTGTTGCATGCACCACAATATTGTTGACGCCTTCTCTCACTCCGTCACTTCACTTTATACAATATCTACAAGAGTTTTCTTTTTGCAGTCGTTCCTTCGCGTTGTCGCGTGATTTTACTGGTGTCTTAGGCTTGCGTCTCTAGTACAGTCTAGCCTAGGGCCAACACTCGACCACTTTGAGCGAATTTTCAGCTTGCATTAACGATTGTGGTTGTAGCATTTTTTCCACACATATAAAGTCAACCCAGCTACACATATTTCTACACTGTGTATACGCCCGTTCCTCTGGCAATCGCTTTATCAACTTTTGGAGTTATTTGACACCGCTGGTTGCCGGTCACCTCCTGCTGCATGGTAAGAACTTATAAGACTTTGATTTGCTATACTGTGAGCATTTTACCACCACCTCCCAGTCGTTCATAGGAACATTATTTTTGGATTTTGTTTCTTGTTTCTACTAATAATGACAGGATTCAGAGTTAATTCATGGGCTTTGTCGATCGCGGGAGACGTGCCATCACCTACGCAAATACCACAACCGTCGCGAGAGGTGCACAAACATCTAGACGCACATGATCAGGTTACTGTTTCTATACCACCATTTAATGGTCATTTTAGACCTGCTTTATATATTGAATGGGAGTTTGACATAAATAATATATTTGCTTCCCATACTTTTGATGAATATAAAAAAGTTAAGGTTGCGGTTGGTTCGTTCACTGGTTATGCTTTAGTTTGGTGGAGTGAATATTGTCGGTTACACCCTGATTAATGATTTGAAACTTGCCATGCGACATACATTTGTACCCGCTTATTATACTCGTGACATGATTAAAAAGTTGCAACATTTAAAACAAGGTAGTGACACCGTAACAAAATATTATGATGATTTATAAACTACCTTGTTGCATTCTTCTTTAGAAGAAAGTGAAGACGATTTTATGGATAGATTTTAGGGAGGATTAAACCGTGATATTCAGGAGATACTAATTCATGAAGAGTGTTATCCTATGGACCGTTTGTATCGTCTTGCTTGCAAAGCTGAACAGGAAATAAAACGACGTGTTGCCCACAAGGAGAACAAGTGCAAGGAGCACATTCCAAGCGATGATACGGTTGTTCCCACCACTGCTAGGCATACTATGACAACCACAACCATTTGTGTGAGGACTACATCACCTCCACCATGTGACATCACCTTCGAGAGTGCCTACATCATCCGAGTCGATTGTAATAGGTAAAGACAAAGGTACCGATCTTCCACCTCCACATGAGTATGCTGCATGCCTTGTCGATTTAAATGCACCATCCAATGAGCTACCCACTACTTTGATCACACTAGTTATTTTAGAGGACTATGTTGATGATTTGACTTTGCCTTGTGATCAAACAATTTTGAGTGAACCCATTGAATTAACTATTGATGCAAAAGAATCATGTGAATCATGGAATAAATCATATTTTGATCAAATACGTTTGAAAATAATTGTGCCAATGTTTAATCATTTTGATATGACCTCTAATCTTGGTGATGATTCATCAATGTTGGGATGGTTTAATGATAAGCATTGTCAATCTTTTGATATGAATAAGAGCTTCACTTATATGTGCAAACTGAGTTGCAATATTTTCATGCCTTTGACTTCTTGTGATAATATATTGGCTTTATATTTCATGACTTTTGAAGGGTGCTCTTGTATAACCGTGTCACATGTGCCCCAATTGAGATCAATAAAAATGGATGACATATACATATAAAACGTGTACACCTTGTCTCTTTTGTTAGCCACATTTCAGACTAAGCAACGCCGAGGACGGCTTCGTTTTCAAGAAGGGGAGGATGATGAGGACATGGCTACCACAGTTACACCCATATCCCCTGTTGTTTTACCTCTTGGAACAATTGCTAGAGCTCGCATATGCCAATTAAATTATCAGGTACTTTCTTTTCTTGGTAATGTTTCTAGTGTTCATGGGAATATGATGCTGCCTAACTTAGATACATTTGTGTTGCTTGCAATTGAAGGGCCTAGCACGGACAAGAAGGATGAACATTGGAGCATCGTCAAGCATGGAGATGAAGGTGCGTGCGAAGAGAACAAGAACGGAGGTTCAAGTGGAGATTTCCGGACTTTGAAGCCACCATGATGACATACAAGAAGATGGACGAAATATACAAGATGGCCTTTCATAAATTTCGTCCATAGCTTATTATTGGTGTTGCGCCACCTTATTTTGGGCCAGGCCCATGTAATCTATTTTAGAGTCCATATTGTAGGGGAAACGACTCAGGAGGTGTTTTAGTCCCACCTTGCCTAGGGTGGAAGAAATCCCCTCTCTTTTCCCTATAAATATAGCCCTTAAGGCATCGCTTAGACCGGGGTTTTATTTAGTTAAAAGTTAGTCATCGCTGCAACTTCGTGTACTTTGTTTGTGTCCAACGACCAGACCAAGACCGCTTATGAAACCCCACTTTTATCAGTACTTCATCCATACCTGCAATATTCAGATTGCTTAATCATATTCTTGCTTGTTCTTTGATTGCTTGCAGGAATAGACCTTTGTGGTCAGGTTGATCGTGCTCCAGCGTGGTCAATAACCTCTCGGAGTTGGTTTAGCGATTGCTAAGGCGCAACGTGGTGCATGTTTGTAGTCGGACCATCAAAGTCGTCTCCACCAAATCGATAGTTATCATCTCATCGAAAAATCGGGATCCTAGCCTCTATCACTATCACAAGTGGCAATATAAAGTGACGTTGTTTTGCATTAAGATGCTGTGCATCCAACCATAAAAGTGCATGACAACCTATTCTTCCCTCTGCGAAGGGACTATCTTTTTTTTTCTACCTTATACAAGAGTCACGGTGATCTTCACCTTTCCTTTTTACACTTTATCCTTTCATTATGTGTTGGAAAAATCTTGATATATATACCCAATTGGATATAGGTTTTCATAGAATATTATTGTTGACATTACCCTTGAGGTAAAAGGTTGGGAGGCGAAACTATAAGCCCCTATCTTTCTCTGTGTCCGATTAAAGCTTCATACCCATAAGTATTGTGTGAGTGTTAACAATTATGAAAGGCTAAATGATAGTTGAGTGTGTGGACTTGCTGAAAAGCTCTTACATTGACTCTTTTCGATGTTATGATAAATTGCAATTGCTTCAATGACTGAGATTATAGTTTGCTAGTTTTCAATGAAGTTTCTGATTCATGCTTTACATTGTGAATAGATTGTTACTTCAGCATAAGAAATTATATGAAAATATATATGTTACTATTCTAAGAATGATCATGATGCCCTCATGTCTGTATTTTATTTTATTGACACCTCTATCTCTAAACATGTGGACATATTTTTCGATACCGGCTTTCGCTTGAGGACAAGTGAGGTCTAAGCTTGGGGGAGTTGATACGTCCATTTTGTATCATGCTTTTATATCAATATTTATTGCATTATGGGATGGTATTACACATTATGTCACAATACTTATGCCCTTTCTCTCTTATTTTACAAGGTTTACATGAAGAGGGAGAATGCCGGCGGCTGGAATTCTGGGCTGGAATAGAAGCAAATATTAGGGACCTGTTCTGCACAACTCCAAAAGTCTCGAAACTCCATGAAAGTCAGTTTTGGAATATACTAAAAATATTGGGCGAAGAAAGCACCAGAGGGGGGCCACCCACTGTCCACGAGGGTGGAGGGCGCGCCCTACCCCCTGGGCGCGCCCCCTTCCTCGTGGGCCACCTAGCAGCCCTCTGATGCCCATCTTCTGGTATATGGTGTCTTTTGCCCTGGAAAAAAATCATAAGGAAGCTTTCGGGATGAAGCGCCGCCGTCTCAAGGCGGAACCGTGGCGGAACCAATCTAGGGCTCCGGCAGAGCTGTTCTGCCGGGGAAACGTCCCTCCGGGAGGGGGAAATCGTCGCCATCGTCATCATCATCGATCCTCTCATCGAGAGGGGGTCAATCTCCATCAACATCTTCACCAGCACCATCTCCTCTCAAACCCTAGTTCATCTCTTGTATCCGATCTTTGTCTCAAAACCTTAGATTGGTACCTGTGGGTTGCTAGTAGTGTTGATTACTCCCTGTAGTTCATGCTAGTTGGTTTAGTCGGTGGAGGATCATATGTCCAGATCCTTTATGCATATTAATACCCCTCTGATTATGAACATGAATATGATTTGTGAGTACTTATGTTTGTCCTGAGGACATGGGAGAAGTCTTGTTATAAGTAGTCATGCGAATTTGGTATTCGTTCGATATTTTGATGAGATGTATGTTGTCTTTCCTCTAGTGGTGTTATTTGATTGTCGACTACATGACACTTCATCATTATTTGGGCCTAGGGGGAGGAATTGGGAAGCAAAGTAGATGATGGGTTGTTAGAGTGACAGAAGCTTAAACCCTAGTTTATGCGTTGCTTCGTAAGGGGCTGATTTGGATCCATATGTTTCATGCTATGGTTAGGTTTACCTTAATTCTTCTTTCGTAGTTGTGGATGCTTGAGAGAGGGGTTAATCATAAGTGGGATTCTTGTCCAAGGAAGGGCAGTACCCAAGCACAGGTCCACCCACATATCAAATTATCAAAGTAACGAACGCGAATTATATGAGCATGATGAAAACTAGCTTGACGATAATTCCCATGTGTCCTCGGAGGCGCTTTGCTTCATATAAGAGTTTGTCTAGGCTTGTCCTTTGCTACAAAAAGGATTGGGCCACCTTGCTGCACTGTGTTTATTTTTGTTACTTGTTACCTGTTACGAATTACCTTATCACGAAACTATCTATTACCAACAATTTCAGTGCTTGCACGGAACACCTTACTGAAAACCGCTTGTCATTTCCTTCTGCTCCTTGTTCGGTTCGACACTCTTACTTATCGAAAGGACTATGATATATCCCCTATACTTGTGGGTCATCACTGCCCAGATGTGATTCAAATCCTTAATTACTACTCAATTAGTTATATAAATATAATCCTCACATAAGCTCAATGTATACACGAACCAACCCCGTCTACAAGCATAGCAAAACTGCAACTACCATGATCTGCATTGACGGGGAGATAGCTCACCAGTATAGCAAAAATATATAGTATTCCTATACATGCCTAAATTCATAATGTGGTATAAACTACATGCATAGAATACAATATGTAAAGGATGATCAACATGTAACTTGCCTTGTTTCTGGTTCAAAAAGTCACACTCCTGACTGTTAGCATTAATCTTGATGCATGTAGTTAGCTGGTTAGTGGCCCGCCGTTGAGGAAAGCTAGCGCGTCGTAGATAGGGATGCATGCAGGTCGTTGGCTTGTTAGCTGGCATAGTGACCACGGTAGGCAAGCTAGGTCATTGGTGATCTGTTGGAGTGGCCGCAGTGTGCGCCTTGGTTGCGTTGTGAGCACGCACGAGCATGCAGATCATGGACGCGGCTGTGTAGGGAGGGTGGGCAAGGTCCTGTGCATGAGTGCGCCTGGGTTTTAAACCCGTGTACTGTTGCCTAGTGTGAGAGTAGAGCCAACTAAAAAGAGAAAATATTTGGGCGTTGGTGCGCCCATGGCGCCGTTCGTCGCCGGCAAAACTCTGTGCTGGTCTCCTCCGGTTCATCTTCTACCTCCGTCCGCGCGAGAGAGAGGCCTGTGGCAACAACTATTGCTATCAGAGCTTGGTATCTTGGGCGTGCTTGCCGTGTCGGAGGCGTGGCGGCGGTGGCGGCGTTCGCCGGCGGCTGCGCGGTGAAGCTCCGGGCCATGTGTCGGTCTATGGAGGTGCGCGGCGCGGCGAGAAGGTCGCGGTGGCCGCGGCGGACGCGGCATGCGCGGCCGACAAGGAGGCATCGGCTGCGGCGCGCGGCGAGCGCGTGGTGACGGCGACGCGTGGCAAGTCCGCGGCTGTGTGGTGTGATGTCGTACGCGCGAAGAGCACGGTGGTCGCGGAGACGAGGAGGTCGTGGAGGACCTGCGTGATGGCGCAGAGGTCGCGGCGGCTCGGTGCGACAACCGTGGAGGCGCGTGGCACGGAGCCGCGGCGGCCCCGGCGGACCTGCGCTGTGGCGCGGCGTGGCGGCATGGAGGTGTTGCGCTGCGGTTGAGGCCGCGGCGGTGCAGGGCAATAAGACGCAGCGGCGAGTCGGGCGCGACCGGTGCGTGTTATGGGTGCGCACTGGACGCGTCGGGCGCGACGGGACTGCGGGCGCGCGTACGAGCGTGCGGTTGACGTTGGGAGGAGGCGTATGTCGCCGTGGTGCTCGAGTGTGTGCTCGAGTTCGGCTACATCCTTCCGGCGCTTGTCACTGGCGGCTGCCATGGCGGACGCGGAGGCAGCACGCGGTGAGCGTCTGGTGCTGTCGGGCTCGTCAGGCGCGTCAGATGCGCGCGGGACGTGCGGGATGCACTGGTGCGGTTGGGCTCGTCGGACGCGTCGGGTGCGTGTGGGATGTGCGGGGCGCGGAGGGACGTCAGGCTTGTGTCGCCGGCGGAGATGGAGCTCGGCGTATGTTGTCGGGGTCGTGACGGAGCACGGTGCGACCGGCGTCAGTGCGCCAGGTCGGGTCCACGGGCTGGGTCACGGTCGTGGCGACATCGATGACGGGAGCTGCAACAACTTCGGGGACGGCAAGTCAAGATTAGAAGGGAAAATGTTAACATTAATCTTGATGCATGTAGTTAGCTGGTTAGTGGCCCGCCGTTGAGGAAAACTAGCGCGTCGTAGATAGGGATGCATGCAGGTCGTTGGCTTGTTAGCTGGCATAGTGGCCACGGTAGGCAGGCTAGGTCGTTGGTGATCTGTTGGAGTGGCCGCAGTGTGCGCCTTGGTTGCGTTGTGAGCACGCACGAGCATGCAGATCGTGGACGCGGCTGTGTAGGGAGGGTGGGCAAGGCCCTGTTTCGCGAGTGCGCCTGGGTTTTAAACCCGTGTACTGCTGCCTAGTGTGAGAGTAGAGCCAGCTGAAAAGAGAAAATATTTGGGCGTTGGTGCGTCCGTGGCGGCGTTCGTCGCCGGCAAAACTTTGTGCTGGTCTCCTCCGGTTCATCTTCTACCTCCGTCCGCGCGAGAGAGAAGCCTGTGGCAACAACACTGATAATAGCTCGCGTCGCACTCCGGACAATCTACATGTTTCACACGGTCAAAAAATAAATCATCGAAACTCCAATAAAACCAACAGCAAGAAAATCATTTTAGAATTCAAGAACATTAGCATAACAACATGTACAAAATGTCTACAATGCACCAGAATCACAAAGCAAAAAGAATCACAAAGTTTCGTCAAACTTTTTAAAAGTTATTGCCTCCGGAAGATTTGATTCAAATTCGAACGGATTCCAATTTGAAAGGTGCAAACATGTAAAATTTTGGTACTGCCATACTCTAATGGTCATTGTGAGTGCGTGGGAAAAAGAATCACCTAATTTGGATTTATAGGTCAAAATATATAGCTAGTTGAAAATCTGAAAAGGAAAACTCTGTTTCTGGAATTACTGTAGCGCCGACTGTAGCAGTTGCCATGTGTCGGCATGCGATTGGTTCAAGTGTTTCTCTGTGCACGCGTGCTCACCAGATAGTATAGGAAGACGGTGACGGGTCGAGCGTCTGCGGCGGCGGCTCTCCGGCGAGTCTCCGGCAAAGGTGAGGGGGTGGGTGGATGCGGAGGCGAAGGAAGGAGGTGGTGGTGAGGTTGAACAGCGACGGGGCTTCCTCTGCGGGTGGCGGCGGCCACGTGAACTGCGGCGGCTCTGGCGAAGTCGGCGTGGGCGGACAGCTCCTTTCCGTGCTCTGTGGTTCGTCAAACGGTGTCAAACAAGCGTGTAACCGAGAGGGGGTTCGAGGGAGACAAGTAGAGAGAATGGGCGTGTTCTTACGGCAACGCAATAGAGCAACGAAGACGGCGGCAGGTTGAGCTCGTAGGCGAGATCCAAACGAGCTTGGGCAATGCGTGCGATAGCAGGAGAGGTCGGGAAGGAGTTTCGGGGTCTGCCCTAGGGTTTTGCTCGCGTACGGCGGGTCATACGCGCACGAGGTGGTCCAGGAGCGCGAGCTCGACTCAGGCTCGGCCGCGGCTGTGCGTGCGGTGCGGCGCGACGGTGTCCGACTCGGGGGAGGGGATGAACAGGGTGCAGGGCCCGCTGTCAGCGACTAGAGGCGGGGGCGTTGGGAGCAGCGGCGCGTACGTTTCGGGCGAATTGGGCTGCGGCGACGGGGGTTGCTGTGCCGCGGGCTTGGGGTGCTGGGCTGCAGCGCTGCGTGCTGGCTTAAAAAAAACAAAACTTCTACAGAACTATGTCCTCGCTAGAAATAAATACCAGAATAATTCCTAAAAACAAAATAACATACAGTAAAAATATACCTACCAGTATACAGTACAGGAACACTAGCTAGTTCCTCACCGAATGCAATTTTTTAAAATATATTTTATGCAATAGGCCACAAAAACAGTAATAAAATACACAAATAAAATTCTTTGGAGTTTATGGAAAATACCAAAACATAGTAAATGGACTGGAAATAATATTCTGGACATTATGAACATTTTTAAAAACAGGGGAGAAGTCATGTTATCTCCACTCCAATAAATTTCCTTTAGTTGCATAATGAGAAGAATATTTTTAAAAATAATGCAAATAAAATATGAGATGCATATGAAACACCTATTAACATTCTAATTAGGAAAATTGGGATGTTACACTCTATTTGAATAAGAATCTACAGTCATGATTGTTGTCAAGTTATACCGTCATCTGTGTGTTATCTTCTCAACACACCACATGATTGTTGTCAAGTTAGATATGAAGTATGTGTACCATATGAACTTGAATTCAAATATTTGAATCCACTTTGTGGTTATTTCAAATAATATGAGTACATTTCAAGCTCTAGCTAGATGTTTGAAATCTAAACTATGTTTCGTATGTATAATGTGTTTATCACACAATGTATGGTGCCCCCCCCCCCCCCCCCAGAAGCATCTACATGTGAGCTGCAAAAGCCACAATTCAAGTTGTGCCGTGCATGGATGCAATGTGGTGAAATGATGCCTGCCATCGGTATCTCAAATTCAAATCAATGTGAGCTTGTTCGATATATATATCTTATAGCATGTTAAAACCACACCACAGTTACAAACACCATTGACGGTGTCCTAGATTAGGGGGTGCTAACCCAGTCGGCCCATGCTCCTCGGGTTTGGCCGATGGTCCCTCATGTGTAATCAAGATGGACTCCATAGGCCGTATACAGGAGAAGTGATCAAGGTTACCTCCATCAAAGACTTGACGTATACTCCAAGATCTCTCCTGCCACCTTGCTCCTAGATACCGGCCTTGTAACCCTAGATACCCTCCCTGGCGTATATATAAGCCATAGAGTTTAGCCCGTAGAGGGGACATCAACGCAATATCATTCACCTAGCCCTAGAGTCAGAACACACATTACGATCTCGAGGTACATCAACTCTGTACTTGATACATCTCCATTAATATAAACAAGAGCATGACATAGAGTTTTACCTCCATCAAGAGGGCCCAAACCTAGGTAAAACATCGTCTCTCTATTCTTGTTACCATCTGTCCGAGATCCACAGCTCGGGACCCCCTACCCCGAGGACTGCCGGTTTTGACACTGATGATAACCCACAAGTATAGGGGATCAATTGTAGCCTGTTTTGATAAGTAAGAGTGTCGAACCCAACAAGGAGCTAAAGGTAGAACAAATATTCCCTCAAGTTCTATCGACCATCGATACAACCCTACGCACGCTTAACGTTCGCTTTACCTAAAACAAGTATGAAACTAGAAGTACTTTGTAGGTGTTGTTGGATAGATTTGCAAGAATATAAAGAGCACGTAAATATAAACTAGGAGTTGTTTAGATAAAGAAGCAATAAAGTTAGTATAGCGAGTATGGAAAAGTGGTCGTAGGAGTTGCGAAATTGTCCCTAAGCAATTGACTACTTTACTAGACCGATAGCAAGTTTCATGTGGGAGAGGCCACTGCTAGCATGTCATCCCTGACTTGGAATTCTATGCACTTATGATTGGAACTACTAGCAAGCATCCGCCACTACTAGCGTTCATTAAGGTAAAACCCAGCCATAGCATTAAGATATATTGGTCCCCCTTCAATCCCGTATGCATCAATTTCTATGCTAGGTTGAAGCTTCTGTCACTCTTGCCCTCCAATACATAGTCCTATCAACATACAACTAACCCTATGGTGTGATCCACGTGCGTGCTCATATGATGGGCACCAAAGGACAACAACATAACCACAAGCAAACTAAACCAATCATAGCAATTCACCAATTACCAAAAGGACACCGAAAATCTACTCATACATCATAGGATGACAACACATCATTGGATAATAATATGAAGCATAAAGCGCCATGTTCAAGTAGAGGGTACATCGGGTTGCGGCAGAGTGGACCGCTGTAGATAGATAGGGGAAGGTGATGGAGATGTTGGTGAAGATGATGGAGGTGTTGGTGTAGATCGCGGTGATGATGATGGCCCCGACGGTGTTCCGGCGCCACCAGGAGAGAGGGGGAGAGAGCCCCCCTTCTTCTTCTTCTTACTTGACCTTATCCCTAGATGGGAGAAGGGTTTCCCCTCTGGTCCATGGTCTCCATTGCGTGGGAGGGGCGAGAACCCCTCCGAGATTGGATCTGTCTCTCTGTCTCTCTCTGTTTTTGCGTTCTTGATTCTGCCCTTTCACCGTTTCTTATATTTTCGGAGATCCGTAACTCCGATCGGATTGAAACTTTGAACATGATTTTTCTTCGGATATTAGCTCTCTTGTGGCGAAAGAAGGGCAACAACCGCCTTACGGGGTGTCCACCAGGGTTAGGGGCGCGCCTCCTGCCTCGTGGGCCCCTCGAGCATCGTCTCGCGTTGATTCCACTTCTCAAAATTCAGATATATTCCAAAAACATTCTCTGTCCATTTTTATTCCGTTTGGACTCCGTTTGATATGGATTTTCTGGGAAACAAAAAACATGCAACAAACAGGAACTGGCACTAGGCACTGGATCAATATGTTAGTCCCAAAAATAGTATAAAAAGTTGCCAAAAGTATGTCAAAGTTGTAGAATATTGGCATGGAACAATCAAAAATTATAGATACGACGGCGACGTATCAACTGACACTCGTGCTTTCATTGAGAGTTCCGCTGTGCGATTAACAAAAGGATTGATAGCTCATCTGTAGATCAACTGCACCAACGCCCATCCGAGAATTTAAGCTCCCGACCAGCTTTTTGTGTTCGGCAACATGGTCTTTTGCGCCGACTCGATAGGCCGTCTGGCCTCTGTCAAAAACTATGCCCCAGGTCGGAATGTGACCTTCGGTGGCCTCAAGTACTTCATGGATTCCCGTGGCGAACTCGTCCTGTCGGGATGGGGCCCCCGGCTGAATTGAGAACTTGCCCAGATCCGGAGGCACGACTCCACTACGGATCTCCATTGCGGCATCACCAGAGACCCCCGACTTAACCACTCCAGGTGGTCCCCTTCCAATCTCTAGTCTAGACGTAGATCCGGCTCCCACATCCATAGTTATGTTAGGGTTAGAGCTGACCTCGACACAGAATTCGGAATGGCTCCCAGATCCCCTTCGGGCCGAAGACGCGTCAAGTTATATGCCAAGCATACTTCAAGCCAGCCCCGCTTACAACCTAGCGATGAATCCCGAAGAGATGTCTCGCCTCGATGACATGCTTAACCGTATACAGAACATGTCTATTTCTTACAGTCATACTTCGGTTTATGTCAGATTGGACTTAAAACCGACAATCGGGAAATTTACAACCCACCCACCACCCACCTAGTCACCACAGTAGATGATTTAACTGACATATTAGACTATAGCGAGGCCACATACATGGATGAAGATGTCGATGGCTCCAGAGAAGACACCTCGCCTCTGGTAAACACAGCAGGTGGACTGCTAGATCTACTTATGTTGTCTACATGGTGGACACCCCCCAATTCCCCTCAAGACATCATCGTAGACGCAGAAGAAGCAACAATGGGGAACCTAGCAGCAATAACGCAATCGCCGACAACGGCGACGCAGAAGTTGGTGATGCCAATAACTCTAAGGGGGGCCCTCAAGCTTCCCTAGTGCGGAACAACACACCTGAAGGACATCCCAAGGACTAAGATCCCGACGACTAATGACCCACTAGTATAGGGGATCAATCGTAGTCCTTTTGATAAGTAAGAGTGTCGAACCCAATGAGGAACAGCAGGAAATGACAAGCGGTTTTCAGCAAGGTATTCTCTACAAGCACTAAAATTATCGGTAACAAATAGTTGGTAGCAAGATAATTCCAAACGGGTAACAAGTAACAAGTGTAACAAAAGTGCAGCAAGGTGGCCCAATCCTTTTTATAGCAAAGGACAAGCCTGGACAAACTCTTATATAAAGAAAAGCGCTCCCGAGGACACACGGGAATTATCATCAAGTTAGTTTTCATCATGCTCATATGATTCACGTTTGTTACTTTCATAATTTGATATGTGGGTGGACCCGTGCTTGGGTGTTTTCCTTACTTGGAAAAGCCTCCCACTTATGATTAACCCCTCTCGCAAGCATCCACAACTACAAAAGAAGAATTAAGATAAATCTAACCATAGCATTAAACATGTGAATCCAATCAGCCTCTTACAAAGCAACGCATAAACTAGGGTTTAAGCTTCTGTCACTCTCGCAACCAATCATCTACTTGCTACTTCCCAATGCCTTCCCCTAGGCCCAAATCATGGTGAAGTGTCATGTAGTTGACGTTCACATAACACACTAGAGGAAATACAACATACATCCCATCAAAATATCAAACGAATACCAAATTCACATGATTACTTATAACAAGATTTATCCCATGTCCTCGGGAACAAAAGTAACTACTCACAAAGCATGTTCATGTTCATGTTCATAGGGGTATTGAATATCATTAAGGATCTTAACATATAATCTTCCACCAAATAAACCAATTGGAATAAACTACAAGGAGTAATTAACACTACTAGCAATCCATATGTACCAATCTGAGGTTTTGAGACAAAGATGTTGATGAAGTTTCCCTGGCAGAATCGCTCCACCAGAGACCTAGATTGCTTCTGTCCAGGTTCCGCCTTGATATGGCGGCGCTTTGTTCCAAAAGACATCTCTCTATTTTTTCTAGGTCAAAACCCTTCATAGTAGAAGATGGGCACCGGAGGCTAGCTAGGGGGCCCACAAGCTCAAGGGGCTTGTGGCCACCTGGTGGGTCTCCTCCTGGTATTTCTTCTCCCAATATGTTTTATATATTCCAAAATAATTCTCCATAAAGTTTCAGGACATTTGGAGTTCTGTAGAATAAGGATCTCAGATTTGCTCCTTTCTGGTTCAGGATTCCAGCTACCGGCATTCTCCCTCTTCTTGTGAATCTTGCAAAATAGGAGGGAAAAGGCATAAGAATTACATAATAAAGTGTAATAAAAATCCATAATGCAATAAATATTAACATAAAACATGATGCAAAATGGACATATCAACTCCCCAAGCTGAGACCTCGCTTGTCCTCAAGCGAAAGTCGAGATCGATAATCATGACCACATGTTTAGAGGTAGAGGTGTCGATAAAACAAAATACAGACATGAGGGCATCATGATCATCTTTAGAAAAACAATAAATTGTCATATAACTTATTATGCTAAAGTGATAATTCATTCACAAGGTAAAGTATGAACAATAAACTTCATTGAAAACTAACAACTATAATCTTAGTCATTGATGCAATTGCAATTTGTCATAATGTCAGAAAGAGTCCATGTAAGAGCTTCTATTTAGCAAGTTCACATATCAACCATCATTTAGTCTTTCATAATCGCTAACGCTCATGCGATACCTATGAGATCAAAGCTTCAGTCAGACACATAGAAAGATAGGGGCTTATAACTTTGCCTCCCAACCATTTACCTCAAGGTTAATGTCAACAATAATAACTCATCATCACCTACATCTGACTAGATATTTGTGTCTAGATCTTTCCCCAACACATGATGCTTGCCAAAAAGGAGAAGAATAAAAAGGAATGGTGAAGATCACCATGACTCTTTCATAAAAGTAGGTAATTAAAATAAAAGATAGACCCTTCTTGGAGAGAAGCAGATGTTGTCATGCATTTTTTTATTTGGATTCACAAACTCTTAATGCAAAGGAACATCACTTTATATTGCCACTTGTGATAGCGACCTTTATTATGCAGTCTATCGCTTTTATTTCTTCCCCATCACAAGTTCGTACAAAGCTTATTTTCCTCACACTAAATGATCATACATATTTAGAGAGCAATTTTATTGCTTTACATAGATGACAACTTACTAATCTTACTCAATCCATAGGTAGGTATAGTGGACTCTTATGACAAAACTGGGTTTAAAGATCTTGGATGCACAAGTAGTATCTCTACTTGGTGCAGAATTTTTGGCTAGCATGGGATAGAAATCAAGCTCCACATGTTTGAGGATCCATGGCAATATAACTTCTATTTGGATATAAGAAAACATAACTCGTTACATTTTCTTCCTTGTCCAACATCAACTCATTAGCATATCATATTTTAATGAGTGCTCACAATCATAAAAGATGTCTAAGATAGTGTATTTATGTGTGAAGCCTCTCTTTCTTTATTACTTCTTCTTACTTGCAAGAATGACCAAAACTATGTTTGTCAACCTTCAACAAATTTCATGCATTATATTTCTTATATGTGAGATCAAAGCAAGAAAGCAAAGCAATCAACTCAAAACTAATTTTTATTATATAACTCTCATACTCGATTACATAGATAGATCACGAGGCAAAAACTTAAAGACTAGATCATACTAAATCTTTTATCCTACTAGATCACGATTTAACCAAAAGGATCGAACTAAGATAGATGATAATGATAAGGGTGGTGATACAATACTGAGGCACGTTTCCCAAGCTTGGCACAAGCCAAGGGGAGTGCCCATACCCGTGTACTCAAGTCTCCTTCTTCGGAGGTGGTGGTGCAATATTCTTGGAAATGATGCCTCTCGGAATGCGATTCTCCTCTTCGAGCTTATTAATTTGCTGCCTAAGATCCATAATTTCCTTGTGGAGCTTCCCTGTGATAGTTAAAGCACCGTCCACCCATTGATGCATCCTGGCTGTAGAGGAAGAAGCAACAATCTTTTTGAAGTTATGTAAGAGATAAATTTGGCATTGGGAGGTTTGGCCGAATTCGGCAGGCTTGATTTCTTGAATTCCACATGCATGTCACCAGGTTGAGGTAGAGAAGTGACTTCTTAATCCTCCTCCATAGAGTCCACTCTTTTAAGGTCGGCTTCTATTTCTTCATCTGTCGACCACCCGTAGGGGTCAACTTCACCGTACACTCTTGGATCCACCGTGAGGTGGATACACGACTCTCCCCGTCTGATTCTTGCGAAGATATATTGCTCTAAATCTGCCACAGGAATAGCTCAAAACAAGAACAAAGGATATCGTCGCAATATGATGGTCAAAACCTCTAGGAGTTTATATAATGAATTTTTGTCGTGCAAAACAAGTAATCTGGGAGGAAACATAGTCCAGACGGCGCACGATGGCTCCACAAGCTCAGGAGGCGCACCCAGGGTGGTAGGGCACGCCCCCTAGGCTTGTCTCTTGCCCATGCACTTTCTGTACTACTTATTATTTTCCTTATTTTTTAAATGTTCTAAAGTGGAGTAAAATTGCTTTTATGGAACTTTTGGAGTCGGTTTACTTACCGTATCACATGCCTATTCCGTTTTCATGGTTCTGGAGCATTCCGAAAAGTTTCCTTTATGTACTCCTCTGGTGTTATGGAATGAATAATATTAGTCTGAATATTTATAGGCGTACCTAAGATATAATGCTTAATTCTTTGTCCATTCACCACCCTTGGGTTGGTGCATTTGGCATTGTTGATCTTGATAGCACCGGACCGATAAACTTCTTCGATAATGTAGGGTCCTTCCCATTTGGAGAGAAGCAAAAAATATTAAATGAGAATTGTATAGCAAGACATGGTCACCTAAATTAAATTCCCGCTTTTGTATTCTTTTGTCGTGCCATCTTTTAACCTTTTCTTTAAAAAATTTAGCATTTCAATACGCTTTGGTTCTCCAATTATCAAGTGAGCTAATATCCAACAACCTATTTTCACAGGCAAGTTTAAAATTATAGTTGAGCTCTTTGATTGGCCAATAATCTTTATGTTCTAATTCAAGAGGTAAATGACATGCTTTTTTCATAAACCATTTTATATGGAGATATAACCGTAGGATTTTTATAAGTAGTTCTATAAGCCCATAAAGCATCATCTAGTTTCTTAGACCAATTCTTCGTAGATCCGTCGCCAGTCTTTTGCAAGATCAACTTTATTTCCCTATTACTTAATTCTACTTGACCACTAGACCGAGGATGATAAGGAGATGCAATTCTACGGTTAACATCATATTTAGCAAGAACTTTATGGAAATCACCATGAATGTAGTGAACCATCGTCTGTCATTAAATATCTAGGGACTCCAAACCTCGGGAAAATAACTTCTTTAAGCATTTTAATGGAAGTGTTATGATCAACACTACTAGTTGTAATAGCTTATAACCACTTAGTAACATAATCAACAGCAACCAAAATATGTGTATACCCATTAGAGGAAGGAAAGGTCCCATATAATCAAATCCCCAAACATCGAATGGCTCAATAATAAGTGAACAATTCATAGGCATTTACTGACGTCTACCAATATTTCTAATTCTTTGACATTCATCGCAAGATAGAACAAACTTATGCGCATCTTGAAAAAGAGTAGGCCAATAAAAACCAGATTGTAATACCTTGTGTGCAATTCTGTCTCCCGCATGGTGTCCTTCGTAGGCCTCAGAGTGACACTTCCGTAGGATTTGTTCCTATTCATGCTCAGGTATACAACATATAATAATGCCATCTACTTCTTGTTTATACAGATGTGGAACATCCCAAAAGTATTGTCTTAAATCAAAGAAAACCTTTTTCTTTTGTTGGTATTTGAAACTAGGTGGTATATATTTAGCAACAATGTAATTGGCATAGACTGCATTCCAAGGAGTATTACGAGAAGCATTTATAACAGCTAATTGTTCATCGGGAAAGCTATCATTAATAGGCAATGGGTCATCAAGAATATTTTCTAACCTAGACAAGTTATCAGCTACTAGATTCTCAGGTCCCTTTCTATCAATAATATGCACGTCAAATTCTTGTATGAAAAGAACCCACCTAATGAGTCTAAGTTTAGCATCTTTCTTGTCCATGAGCTATTTAATAACAACATGATCAATGTGAACAATTACTTTAGAATCAACAAATTAAGACCTGAATTTATCACTAGCAAACATAACAGCTAAAAGTTCTTTTCGGTGGTAGCATAATTTTTTGAGCACTGTCTAGAGTTTCGCTAGCATAATGGATAACGTTTAAATATCTTATCAACCCTTTTTCCTAGAACAACACCAACAACTAGTCACTAGCATCACACATAATTTCAAAAGGTAAGTTCCAATCAGGTGGTTGAACAACGGGTGCAAAGATTAAGGTTTTCTGAAGTGGTTCAAAGGCTTCTACACAATCATCATCAAAAACAAATGGAACATCTTTTTGCAAGAGATTAGTAAGAGGCCTAGAGATTTTAAGAAGTCTATAATAAATCTCCTATAGAAACCAACATGTCCAAGGAAATGTCTTATACCTTTGATATCTTTAAGACGTGGCATTTTTTCAATTGCATCAACTTTAGATTTATCAACTTCAATACCTCTTTCAGAAATTTTATGCCCCAAGACAATACCTTCATTCACCATAAAGTGTCACTTCTCACAATTCAAGACAAGACTAGTTTCTTCACATCTCTGCAAAACTCGATTAAGGTTGCTTAAGCAATCATCAAAACAAGTTATGTGCATAGAATAATCATCCATGAAAGCCTCAACAATATTTTCACAGAAGTCAGAGAATGTAGCAGTCATACATCTTTGAAAGGTAGAAGGTGCATTGCATAAACCAAAAGGCATACATTTGTAAGAAAAAGTACCAACATGGAATGTAAAAGTAGTTTTTTTCTTGATCCTCTCGTGACACATGTATTTGGGGAAAACGAGAGTATCCATCTAGAGAACAGAAATGTGTATTCTTTGATAACCTTTCTAGCTTTTGAATAATAAATGGTAGGGGGTAATGATCCTTCCTAGTGGCTTTGTTTAGTTTTATAAAATCAATTACCATCCTATAACCTATTAAAATTCTCTGTGGGATAAGTTCATTCTTATCATTAGGAACAAAAGTAATACCTCCCTTCTTAGGAACACAATGAACAGGACTTACCCATCTACTATCAGCTATAGGATAGATTATACCTGCTTCCAAGAGCTTTAATATTTCATTTCTTAACACTTCCTTCATCTTAGGATTTAATCGTCACTGATGATCAACAACTGGCTTAGCATCAGGCTTCATATTAACCTTGTGTTGACATAGAGTGGGACTAATGCCCATAAGATCATCAAGAGTATATCCAATAGCGGCACAATGCTTTCTCAGAGTTTTCAATAATCTCTTTTCTTCATGCTCTGGAAGGTTAGCACTAATAATAACATGATATTCTTCTTTTCATCAAGGTAAGCATATTTCAATCTATCAAGCAATTTCTTAAGCTCAAACAAGGGGTAAATCTTTGGTGGAAGAGGATCTCCAAGAGTTTAAATAGGCATATTGTGTTTAAGAATAGGTTGTTGTTTGAAGAATCTCTCATCTATTTCATTTCTTTCATTATGCATACCATTTTCATGGTGTAGCAAATATTGTTCTAACAGATCAGTAGGAGGCACGACAATAGAAGCAAGACCAATAGTTTCATCCTTACTAGCAATTTTTTATCATGAGGTTGTCTATGGAATTTGGAGAAATTGAACTCATGAGACACATCACCAAAGTTAACACTGACAGTTTCCTTTGTGCAATCAATCTTAGCATTAACCGTATTCAGGGAAGGTTTGCCAAATATAATGGGGCTAAAATCATATTGTGGGGAACCAAGAACTAGAAAATTAGTAGGGTATTTAATTTTATCACACAAGACGTCAACATCTCTAACAATCCCAAATGGTGAACTTGTATCTCTATTCACAAATTTAATATTAACATCAATGTCTTCTATCTCAGCAGGTGCAATATCTTTCATAATTTCTTGATATAGGGTAAATGGAATAGCAAGAAACACTAGAACCCAAATCACATAACCCATGAGAACAATGATCTCCTATTTTAATAGAGACAACAGGCATGCCAACAACATGTCTATTTTTATCTTTAGTATAATGGTTGGCAATTCTAGCAGCTTCATCGTAGAAATAAATAACATGCCCATCAATATTATCAGCCAGGAGATCTTTAATCATACCAACATTAGGTTCAACTTTAATTTGTTCACATGGTGTAGGTGTTCTTATATAGCTTTTTTGACCACAATATAAACCTTAGCATGTTCTTTTATCCTTATAGGAAAACGGGGTTACTCAATATAAGCAGTAGGAATAACTGGATTGACACTATAAGTGATAATTTCTTCCTTAGCTTATGTAGGTTCTTCTGCTTTCACTTCAATTGGGGGATCATATTTAAGACACTTCTCCTTGGGAAGATCAAAATGAGTAGCAAATGATTCACGGAAAGAAGCTACTATCTCAAAGCCAAGTCCATACTTAGTGCTAAATTTATGAAAAGCATCAGCTACTAAACACTCCCATCACCGGAACAACTCCCGAGGCGTTAGCCATGGAGTCGACTCGCCTGGCTACTTTGGCTGAGCGCGATCGCCTCGAACGGCTTCAGAGGGAGCTGGATGAACGCGAGCGTCGTCAACCCAGCTCTAGCCGGCACAAGCGTCGACTCTACTTGAGTGACCAGCCTCGTAAGTATCAAGTTCTTAGTACTCCATTGCAAAATCTAGCAGTCGCCAATCGGATCACGGATTCCATTCAACCCTCTGGCTCTTCTACCGGAGAGGGGATTCGTCAGATCCAGGCGCTCCTCAAGATAGCACTGTCGCAAAATGCGGCGGTATCCCAGTCCAAAGACCGGATCCATATCGCATCCATGCATGCGGAGACCATCCAGTGGGATCATAGCCCACTCGGCTCGGGTTGGCGCCGAGCCACTTCTTCCTCCAGAGAACGTCCTGAAGATTGGAGACGCGATCGAGTTGTGTCGCCCTGGCGTAACGATGACTACGATCATGCATTGATGACTCCACCCCGGGATGTCCCGTATGGGAGCCAACCCTACGACGATAGGCGGACACACGATGGTGATCGCAGCCGAGTCCTACTCGTCCATCGAGAGACGCTCGATACCCACTGTTCATCACTAGATCCATTCTTGCTCAGAACTTGGTCTATAGAGGCCGGGCCTTACAGGAGGGCTGAGAGCACGACGTGTCGAGTGGTTCTGTACCATCAGGTCCCGAGTTCTTCAGCCGTTATATATGAGCGGCTGAGATTCCCAACAATTTCAGGTTGGCCATAGGGATCACCAAGTTCACTAGCAATCCAAGCCTAAAATTTGGCTAGAAGACTACCAAGTGGCAGTCCAGATCGGCAGCGGCAATGACAATGTAGCCATGAAGCATTTTGTCGCTGATGCTAGAAGGCTCCGCTCGGGCTTGGCTAACACAGCTCCTGCAGTGTAGTATCTTTTGCTGGGATGACCTGATAAAGTGTTCGTCAAGACCTTTGAAGGCACATACAAGAGAGCAGGAGGTTTGACCGAGTTGCAGCATTGTGTGCAAAAGCAGAATGAAACTCTCTGAGAGTACATCTAGCGGTGGACCACTCTGCACAACATGGTGGAGAATGTCACTGAACACCAGGAAATATGCGCCTTCAAGGCTGGGGTCAGGTACCAGGAGCTGAACATGAAGCTCGGCCGAACTGAGACCCCAACTCTCAGTCGGGCTATGGAGATAGACAACCGGTACGCCAACAGTGAAGAGGAAGATCGACTAAGGAGTGGCAAGAGCAGAGCAGGCGATGCACATCAGTCGGAGAACAAGGGCAAAAAGCACAAGTAGAAAGCAGATACCGGAGGGAATGCCGAGGCCGCGACATTGGCTAGCCAAGGCAAAAAGAATTCCCAAAAGTTGTAGAAGGATTGAAAAGGAAAGAAGTAGGTCACCATGAAGAGCGACAACCTCGACCAGCCTTGCCAGATCTAGACAAAGAAACATGAGGATGGTAACTTGATCTTGCCCAAGCATACCACTCGGGAGTGTCGACTCCTGAAGCAAGAGATGGAGCAGGATTCTTCTGGAGAAAGAGATGACAACAACAAAGACAGAGGCAAAGGTACTTCCGGGTACCCCAACGTTGAGAACGTCCTCATGATTTTTGCTGATGTTGAAAGCAAGAGCCACCTCAAGGTGATCAACCGTGAGGTCAACATGGCAGTTCCGACTGTCACCAATATCTTGACTAGGCCAAGACACCCATAACATTTGATCAGTCAGACCATCTGGCTCACATACCGACCCTCGGGCGGTAGGCCTTGGTAGTAGATCCAGTCGGGGGGGGGGGTCCAATTGCGCAAAGTCCTGATGGACGATGGCGACGGGCTTAACATCATTTATGCCGACACCCTAGAGGCGATGGGCATCCCAATGAGCCAGCTTAGCAAGAGCAACATGCAGTTCCTCGGGGTAATCCCAGGGAAGAAGGCCAATTCACTCGGCCAGATTTCTCTCGATGTTGTATTCGGCGAAGAGAAGAACTTCCAAAAGGAACGACTAACTTTTCAAGTGGTAGACTTCGAAAGCGCTTACCATGTCATCCTGGGTAGGCCTGCCTACGCACATTTCATGGCCCGTCCATGTTACATGTATCTTAAACTCAAGATGCCATGGCCTAAAGGTGTGATCACCATCACAGGAAATTGGTAGTTGGCCAAAGAGTGCCACCAGAAGGGCTCCCAGATCGCTGATGAGTAGATGGCGATGGCCGAGTTGGACGAATACAAGTAGGAGCAGACCCAAGCAAACTTTTGAAGTCCAAGAAGCCGACTGTGGAATCCGTTTCTAGTCGGCAGGGGAGATGAAGCCAGTGCATATCCACCCCGAGGACCCGAACGCTGCCCTGACCAACATCTCCACCACCCTGGATAGCAAATAGGAAGCCACGCTCATCCAGTTCCTCCGTGAGAACTGGGACATATTCGCATGGAAACATTCTGATATGTCGGGTGTTCCCAGAGAGATGGCCGAGCACAGACTCCGTATCGATTCGGTGTCGAAGCATGTCAAAGAGTATCTTCAGTGATCTTCAACCGAGAAGCGCAAGCGGTAGGCGAGGAGATAGCGCGGCTCTTAGTCGCCGAGTTCATCCGACAAGTGTACCACTCCGAGTGGCTCGCCAACGTCGTCATGGTGCCAAAGAAGGATAAGACTCTTCAAATGTGTGTAGATTCTAGGCACATCAATCGGGCCTGCCCGAAAGATCATTGTCCTCTTCCATGCATAGATCAGATAGTAGATTCTACTGCTATATGTGAGTGGTTATCATTCCTGGATGCGTACTCCAGTACCACCAGATTCGACTGTACGACCCTGAGGAAATAAAAACGGCTTTCATAACCCCATTCGGGTGTTTCTGTTATATCACGATGCCGTTTGGGTTGAAAAATGTTGGGGATACCTTCTAGTGTATGATCCAGAAGGCTTACGGAAACAAATCAGTCGGAAAGTAGAAGCTTATATGAATGACATTGTGGTTAAGTCCAGGAAAGGTTCTGACCCCCTGACTGACCTCACCGAGACTTTCGCAAATCTACGAGCTTTCGACATCAAGCTCAACCCAACCAAGTGTACATTCGGCGTACCCACAAGCAAGTTACTCAGTTTCCTCATTTCCGAACGAGGGATCGATGCCAATCCTCAGAAGATAGGGGCAATCGTCCGAATGAAGCAACCGGAATGTATGCACGCTGTGCAGCGCCTCACGGGATGCCTAGCGGCCCTGAGTAGATTCATCACATGACACGGTGAAAAAGCCATGCCGCTTTACCGATTGATGAAGAAATCTGACAGGTTTGAGTGGACTCCCGAAGCACAAGTTGCATTCCAGGAACTCAAAGCCTGCTTTCCACCTAGCCGGTGCTAGCTGCTCCGAGCAGCAAGGAGCCCTTGCACTTATACATCACGGCCACGAGCCAAGTAGTTAGCACGGTCCTCACTGTGGAACGGGAAGAACAAGTCAAAGCCTTCAAGCTCCAATGACTGGTCTAGTCGTGGATTTGTCACGATAGATGTCCTATCGTGAGGACTTAGTCGTGAGGCCAACGCTACTAGGTAGTAGCTTGAACGGGGTTGGTCAGAATCGAGAGACGCGAGGTTTTACCCAAGTTCGGCCCCTGATGGTGGAGGTAAAAGCCTACATCCTGCTTCATTGATATTGGTGATGATGATGCTCATAATTAAAAGGGTGCTCTTTTGCTACCTCTACCTCGAGAGCTATTGATTTGTCTGTCTTAACTTGTGAAACTTGTCCCTCTTGGGGTACCCTGTCCCTCCTTATATAAGTTGGAGGGGCGGGTTACATGTGGAGTCCTATTAGGACTAGGACTACTCTATTACAAGTGGAATCCTAGTCTTGCCTCCTTTGTAAGGGTATATTCCTTATTCCTTTCCTCTTAAGCCGGCCTAACATAACATGAGCCGGCCTTCCATGAGCCGCCTTTTGGGCCACCGGGTCTTGTTGCTCCTCTGACCCGCTTATCGGGTCACCAACAAGTCACCAAATCTGGGCGGGTTACTAGTGAGTCACCGGGTCAGGGCGGGTCACTAGTGAGTCGCCAAATCCGGCCGGGTTACACTGCAGGGTATATCCCCGACATTAGCCCCTAGTTTAATTTGGATTTATCCATGTTAAACTGATCCTGCAAAATAAACACAAGAACAAAATTGACAGGTTGTGCTCTAAGTTAAAAGTTTTTCTGAGCCGACACTTGATCATCCTTAAGTCCTTGTCATTTCCTTCTTGTGGAAAGTTCAGGTCAGTAGGCCATCTTCATAGTCAATTTGCTTGTAGAAATTCTTTTGTAAATAAGAATCTATTTGAGTCGGCCTCCAATGCTCTGACTTGACAAATATATTGGTCATGAAATATTCAACTAATGTTCAGTCAGCTTGAAGATGTAGAACTTGCTGGTTTATAATTGCCAAAATTGCCGGGTTATAAAACAGATAATATCGGGTTGTGATTGTTGCTGACGCTGAGTCATGATTGTTGCTGACGCCAGGTAGATCTTATGGTGACTTGGTGCTTGCTAGTTTGCCCAAAACTTTAGAATTTGAAGATGTTCCTCCCTTATATGCATATCACGTGTAGCCCCCAAGTCTTAAGAGGAGAACATAGTGATAGCATAAGACTTGCTTTAATATCAATGCTACAACTTTGGAGAAATCTTGGACTGTCATGTAGGTCGCCAATCATAAATTGAACATTTTATACTTCCCATGTGTAGCCCCCAAGTGCCGGGTCATTATGTCATAATGAGCAGGGACTTTGTAGATCTGATTATATGGACTTTGACAGGAGCAATTAGTAGCCCCCAAGGGCTGGCTCATCACTATGTGATGGTTCGGGTCTTCATTGAAGCGAGTTAAAAATGACCTTGCATTAGTCCCCAAGTGCCATGGTGCATGCTTGTAGTGACGTGGGACTTGCATACTTGATATAATCATAATTTGAATAATGTAGCCCCCAAGTGTCGGGTGATGTGCCTGCAGTGACTCGGGACTATTCCTTCTCTTGTAAAAATCATATCCATTGTCTGGATGATGTTGCTGAAAGCCTTGCATATTCAATATTAAACCATGCTTTGTGCTGTGAGCCGGTATTCTTGGATAAAGAAATAATAGCCATTGCTCTAAAGCGTATTTGAAAACCCCAATCATAATACTGGTTATTGATAACCATAATAAAAATCCAACCATGTTGGCTATTAAAGATTGGAATAATATAATTTGGTATGAAACAAATCACAAGATCTTGTCTGTTGACAATTTAATCGAGAGCTAAATACTCAGTGGCTCTTGGCCGATGGCGACTTAATGTGCATTCATTGTAATCCGGGATTTTTGTAACCCGGCGGCTTATAGCCTTTGTAAAAATAAAGAACTGATAACCCTTTTGAAACACCAATTTTAATATTTGATGATGGGCTTGAACTTAATCATTTATGTAAGCCATAGCTCTGCTTGTCCTGCACATAGTTTAAACAACATATGCCCTGGCGACTTAACGTCAAAAGCTAGGGCGGGTAACAACCCGAACATAATATGGTCTTATGCCATTATGGAAAAGACTAGAATTAAGGCAATCGAAGCCAAAATATACTGGCGACTTAAAGTCAAAAGCCAGGGCGGGTTATCAAACCTCACATATTCCTATAACAATTAAAAACATACCTGTAGAATTGACTTATACTGCCGGCTTACATCGCCATATCTAGTGAGGGTGACAACCCAAAAATTTATAAGCGCATGATTCCAATTTTGCAATCCAAAGTATACTAGCAACTGTAGATTGATACCATGGTGATACCTTGATAATTAATCCAGAGTGGGTATTGACCCGTAGGCATAAAATATAATGATTTTGATTGCTCAAGGCAAAATATCCTGGCGACTTAGAGTCCGCTATTAGGGCAGGTTATTAACCCAATACACTCAAGTATGAGTCATAAAATTAAGGCAACATGGCCTGAATTGTAAAAACCATTTGTTAACTGATGAGGACATCAATACCATTGTTACACCCATGACCCCTACTACTATACATACTGGACCAATTACTAGAGCTCGCGCACGCCAATTAAATTACCAGGTACTTTTATTTCTTGGTAATGATTCTAATGTTCATGAGAATATGATGCTGCCTAAGTTGGATACATTTGTTTTGCTTAGAAATGAAGGGCCTAGCTTGGAGAAGGATGAACATTGGAGCAAGAACAAGCATGGAGATGATGGCATGCGCAAGGGAAACAAGAACGGAGTTTGAAGTGATAATTTCAGGACTTTGAAGCCACCGTAAGGAGTGCATGAAGGCTTGGACGAAATATACAAGATGCCACTTAAAAAATTTCGTCGAGACGCTATTATAGGTGCTGCGTCACCTTATTATTGGGCCAGGCCCATGTAATTTCGAAATACATAAGTATAGGCTGTTTTTAGAATCCGTATGTTTGGGGAAACAAAGTTAGGGTTGGTTTCAGACTCCTCCTACAAGGGGTCACGAAATTCCCCCTACTCCTCCATATATACAGACCTTAGGGCGTCATTTAGACTTTGGGTTTTGTTTAGATTAAAAGTTCGCCATAGCTGCAACTTTGCATACTTCGTTTGTGCTCAACGACCAGACAAAGGCGTCACAAAACCCCGCGTTCATTAATAAAGCTTTCCTCTTATATTCGGAATATCCAGATTGTAATTTCAGTTTCTTCCTTGTTCTTCGTTTGCTCGCAGGAAAAAAGACCCTCATGGTTAGGTTGATCCTGCTCTGGTGTTTTCAATAACCCCTCAAAAGTTGGTTTAGCGATTGCTAAGGCGCGACGTCTCGTACGTTCATAGTCGGATCGTCAAGGTCGAATCCCACAGAAAACGATAGCCACCATCTCATCGAAACATCAGGACACCTTCGCCTCTATCAAGTGGTATCAGATTTCCAGGTTGCTTGGTGAGATTTTACAGTTTTTTATAGTTTAGATCAAGTCTGTTCTTCATACCTACAGTCCACAAAAAGCCAACAATTTTTTAGGGTTAGTTCATCATATCCGAACCAATATGATCCTTTGCATAATATTTTTATGGTTTTGCATTGTTGAATTTGCGGTTGCATCATCGTGTTTAGTTGATGGTCTTAGTGTCTACTCCTTTAGAGTTTCGTGTTCTGTTCACAAGTTGTCACGCCGCTGCCGCCCCATCGGCTTCACCGCTGCCATATACCACCATCGTCATCACTGCTGCCATATACCACCATCATCATCACCGCTTTCATATGCCAACACCAATCCAAGTCCATATACCACCATCGACCCACTTCCATATACCACCACCTATCTGAGTCCATATACCACCACTGATCCGTATCCATATACCACCACTACTCCGAGTCCATATCATATTAGGGTTAATTTCGAGATTCATCTATTTCTAGATTTGTGCTTCCTTGTCTGAGTAGGTTTTGGATTCCATCAATCTTTTGCCGTTCCATAGAAGAGGCTGGTTTCCAAAAAAAGAGTCCGGAAACTACCCTCCATTTAGGCCAAAAAAATTCCGAAAACGCTCTTGTCAAAATTTTTTTGGCCATCCTATTTTTAGGTGTTTCTAAGCGTTTTGTGACAAGTGCCATTATAGGTATTTATGAGCCGTTTCCAGTTTTTGGTCCGGGCAGTCGAAGAAAAAAAATTGGTCGCAAAATTTCGTGTCTATCCTGTTATCTTGACTTGGAAAGAGTTTTGAGACACTTGCCATCCAGTTGTGAAAACAAATTCTGGCTATCCTATTTTTAGGTGTTTCTAAGCGTTTTGAGACAGGTACCATTATAGAAAGTTTTTTTGAGCCATTTCCAGTTTTTGGTCCCCGCAGTCAAAAAAAAATTGGTCACAAATTTCGTGTCTATCCTGTTATCTTGACCTAGGAAGAGTTTTGAGATACTCACCATTATAGTGATTCTCGGCCAAAAAAAAAATAGGAGCGCAAAAAAAAGAGCAAAACAAATTCAGAGAGTGCTCCTCCCTTGTTTACGTGCAGCGTCATGATTTTGTTAGTGTTCTAGGCTCACGTCTCTAGTATGGTCTAGCCTAGGACCAGCACAGTACCGTCGTTGAGCGTTTATTCAACTTTACATCTCTGAATTGATTATTGCTGACCCTTTTTGCTACCATATCATAAGCCTTCCCAGCTCCATATATACCTACGTCGTGCGTTTGACTCTCCCTGTCCATCTCTCTATCCAAGCTTTGGGAGTTTTGACTACAACGGTTGCCGATCACCACCTGCTGTTGGGTAAAAACTGGTAAGAATTTGAGATTCGCTTGACGGATTTATGACACACCACCACCACTTCCTAGTAGTCTGTAGGATCATATTCTTGTGTGTTTCTATTGTTGTAACCATGGCAGGATCACGTGCCGATGAGACTGATCGAGAGAACATGACGAACAAACAACTACATGATAAATTTCAGCAAATGATGAGTGGACGGGTGCAAGATGTGCTAAACAGATTTGAAGAGGCCATGGAGAAGATAGATGGCCTTGAGAAGACGTTCGAAAGAAAGCTCGATAACAAGTGTAATGAATTGCTCGCGCATCTTCCACAACCACCGCCAGCTGCACCTGTCGCACCTCTACAACAACAACAACAACAACAACAACGTCGCCTTTTCAATCAAGTGGGACAAGCTTGCACATTCCCCTTGAGCCTGGTCAAAATTCAGGTGCCGCTGCACCTACTGTTGATGCTTCTGTGGCTCCTACTGCTGCTGATGAGGAGGACGTTCACGATGGCGTTTACGAGGATGAGGTTGATCAAAATCAACACTATGTGCAACCACCAGCACCACCACTAGGCCGTCCTCATGCCTATGTTTGTAATGGTAGGGCTGCACCACCACCTCAGGTACGAGATTATGATCATGTTCCTAAACTAAAATTGAATATTCCACCATTTGAGGGTCGATACATTCCCGATGTCTATCTTACTTGGGAGTTAGAAAGTGAACAACGTTTCACATGCTTACAATATCCTAAGGATAGACGTATTGTTGCTGTTGTTTGCCAAGTCACTAGCTTTGCTTCTATTTGGTGGTCTGAACATTGTAGATTATATCCTATTCCAACTACTTGGACTGCTTTGAAAACTGCTATGCGTACTCGTTGGGTTCCACCATATTATCAACGTGAATTGATTGAAAAATTACAGCGTTTAAGACAAGGAAAAAATTCTGTAGAAGAATATTATCAGGAATTACAAACTGACATGATTAGATGTGGTATTGTTGAGGATAACGAAGCTATGCTTGCACGTTTTATGGGTGGATTAAATAAAGAGATTCAGACCATTCTAGAGTATAAGGAGTATAATAATATCACTTGTTTGTTCCATCTGGCTTGTAAAGCTGAATGTGAAGTGCAGGATCAACTTGCATTGGCGCGAACTAACTTTTCTGAAGGTCGATCTTCATCATGGACACCAGATACATCCTCTACTCCCACACGTCCTACTGCAGCACCACTAACTTCAGCCGCCAATTCCAACTGAGATACAAGAAAACAGGCACCACCACCACCATCTGCCAGGAGTACACACTACTAGGAAAAGGGCTATAGATTATATGGCCACTAATGGCGCACCAGACATGTGATGCGCCATTACTATATACTAATGGCGCACCATGTTCTGGTGCGCCATTAGTATATTACTAATGGCGCACCTGGTGCCTGGTGCGTCATTAGTAGTTTTGAAAAAAAACTGTTACTAATGGCGCACCATTGTACAGTGCGCCATTACTAGTTGACATAGTAATGGCACACCAAACCCACCGTGCGCCATTAGTAGTTTTGAAAAAAATTGTTAGTAATGCCGAGCCCCACCTTCCCTCGCCCCGTCGCCCCCCTCCCCTCGCCGCCCCCTTGCCCCACCTCCCCTCACCCCGTCGCCCCACCTCTCCTCGCCCCGTCGCCCCCTCCCCTCGCCGCCCCCTTGCCCCACCACCCGCCGCCGCCACCGCCCCCTGTCCCCACCGCCCCTCGCCCCGTCGTCCCCACCACCCGCCACCGCCCCTTGCTCCGCCCCCTCCGTCCATCGCGCCTGCACGCCGTCAGCGCCGCCGCCGCTGTCGTCTTGCGCTGCCCGGACGCCGCTGCCCCGACCCCTGCGGGACTCCACCCCCCCGCCGCTCTCGCGCCCCATGAACAGGATCGGCTGAGCGCGCGCCGCTCACTCGTCTCCTCTCCTCCTCCCTCCTACGAGCGAGGGCCTCCTCCGGCCCCTGCAGCAGCCGGCGAGCGCGGCCCCGACGCGCCCACCCTGCTTGCCGCTGCCAGCCTCCGCCACCGGCTGCTGCTCTCCTTCAACCGTGGGGAGCGAGGACCCGTACAATCTCGGACCCCGACCCCGACCCATTCACCGACCCCGACCCCGACCCCTTCTGCGACCAGGTACCTCTCCTCCTTCCTCCTTCCTCCCTAGGTTAAAGGAGATTCAAACAGGGTAGTCCCCTCGATCTTGATTGCTATCCCCCTCCATCTCGATCTTGATGCCCCCTGCACCCTCCCCCGCTCCACCGCCACCGCCGACCCCCCGCATCCTCCCCGGCCCGCTCCATCGTCGCTGAGCACCCCCCGCACCCTCCCCCGCTCCACCGCCGCTGCCGACCCCCCGCACCCTCCCCGGCCCGCTCCACCGCTGCTGCCGACCCCCCGCACCCTCCCCGGCCCGCTCCACCGCCGCTGAGCACCCCCATTTGATGATATTTTTTCATATTCATAAAAAGTTATTACTGTTTTTATAAAAAAAGTATTACTATTTTTATAAAAAATATTAAAAAATAGCAACAAAAAAAAGATTACTAATGGCGCACCGCTCGGTGGTGCGCCATTAGTAATCTTCCCCCTAGCTCTAACTCGCCCGACCCTTCTCCCTCTCGCCAGATCCACTTTCCCCACCTGTGCGCTGCCCCGACGACCCACGACGCCACCGCCCCTGCGTGCGCCGCCGCCCCCGCGCTCCCGCGCCCCCGCGCCATTGCCGACGCCTATGCGACCTCACCGTCGCCGACAGCCTTCCCGTGTCGGCCCCTGCCCTGCGCTACCTCCCTGTGTCGGCCCCTACCCTGCGCCGCCTCCCCGCGTCGGCCCCTGCCCTGCGCCACTGTCGACCCCGACCCCTCCAGCGACCGGCCGCGCCCGCCCAGGTACCTCTCCTCCTTCCTCCTTCCTCCCTCTCTACTCTTCCTCCACATTCCCTCCCCCCTCCCCTTCCGCCACGCCCTCCACCTCCCCTCCACCCTCCTCCCCGCCGTCAGGTCCGCCCCCAAGTCCGAAGCTCCCCGCCTCCCCACCGTCCGCCTCGCCGCCACCCGCCGCGCTCCCCCTCCAAAGCCCGCGCCTTCCACGCTGCCCCCCACCACCAACCCTAATCATTGATCTTTCCCTCTTTGTTCTGCATAGGAGTAGATTTTCCCCTCTTTGTTCTTCATAGGACCATGGTGCATCATGATCTTTCCCTCTTTGTTCTGCATAGGAGTAGATTTTTTAAGACAGTGTATGGGGTTCAGAAGAAATTTAGTTTGCAGTCAGGGTTGTACATTCGTTTTCAACATTTTATTACAGTAGAGTCTTGCTTCCTATTAACTATAGCTTAGGCCGGCAGCTTGGGCCACTTGTATTTATAATCATCATTTCATTAGTCAGTGCTCTACAGAACAGTCGGTTAACCTATCTATGTTCAGGCAATTTGTTCCATGTATAACCATTGATTATGCCTTTGAGGCAGTTAGTTAACCTCTCACCTATGTTCATGCAGGGATATTATTCTTGGAAAAGCCATTGTTGGTGACGAAATAGAAAGATAAGCAGGTACCTATCTTCAGTCCCAATCCAATAGGGTAGTCCATGGATTCAAACTAGCTAAAGGAGATTCAAACTGCCGAACCTTTAGGTTAACAATCAACACAAACCAATCCCTGAAAGCAAAAACTCAACACAAACCAAGTGCATTATTTTTGTGACTATTTTCATGTTTGCAGAACCAATATTTTTGTGCCAACAATCAGTTTACTCCCTCATGCCAACAACCACTCATTTTTCAGTTAACTCCTGACAGTTCAGATCAAATTTTGATTGTCAACGATAGTGGACTTTTAAGGCTTTTTAGAGGCAATACTAGTGGATATTAGGCCTTTTTACAGGCAATAATAGTGGAATTTTAGGCTTTTTTTGGAGGAGTGTGTTTCACGCTGGCCTACAGTGATGAATTAGTCAGAATTGTGTATGATTGTGCCTAAAGTAGATAATCTAAAGATACAGACAAAATAATTAGGGGAGCATGTGTGAATCTAAAGTATATTGTCAACTTCCAACATTTGCTTTGTTATCCATGTGGTTGAAGCAATATATAGTCCTGTACAGTGAATTGACAGGTTTTCTTGACTGAATTCAGTCATGTACAGTGAATATATGCAGTCAATATACAGTCATTGTAATTTTTGGTGTCAAATCACTCAAGCAGTAACTGAATTTTCAAACTGAACTTGACACAATACTATTCAGTTAATTTGCTTGGACAGTAGTATGTGCTAATCCCCAAATGTATTGATAGATAACACTTGTTCAAGCAACCTTATTAATATGAGGTGTTTGTATAGGTCTAATTTATAGTCCAGTACAATTGGACTTTCAGTACAACCTGTTATCATTCCTGTTTCTTTTTATTTGTTGTGCTTGTTGTCCAGCTTACTCTCCATTACTTTGCCCACTGCTTTCACAATGAGAGATTTTTCTTGGATAAACTTGATATAGAGTGGTTATTTTCATGCATGTTTTATGATCTATTGTAAGGGTACTAATTGGTCTCTTCTGCTGCTTATCAGAGATGGGGGGAAGCAGCCACCGCCGCTCTGCCGCACCGTAGTACGAGTTGGATGCTTCCGAGTTCTTCAGTATCATACTCGGGACTTCAGTATCATCCATGACGCAGGTATATAAAACGAGAGATCTCCCCTTCACCCATCTCATTATGATATCTGTTGTTTGCTACATCACTCATTGTCCCAAACTGCAGAGGCTGCCTGATAGTTTTATGAACATGCTGGGTGAAGATCCGCCAAATAATGTGAAGCTACGACAGGCCGGCAGCGGGTTTCGCAGGCTGTGGGATGTGGAGTTGGTGATCAAGGAGGGCCACATGTACTTGTATCGTGGGTGGGAGAAGTTCTACCGTGCCTACGACCTGCCGCTGGGGTACTTCCTTCTCTTCAGGTATGACGACGACGCCACCATGCTCATCGTGAAGGTGTTCAACGCGACTATGTGTCGCATGCGCTATGCTGACGATGATGATGCCAATACGTTCTGCCTCTTCTTATTCCTCTACATTTGGCTTTGTCTCACATCGATTGTTAACGATCATTGTTGCATTTGGACAGGCAATGGGAGCAGCAGCAGCGACACTGGCTACAGCCAAAGCAGCAGCGATTATGGCTGTAGCAAAAGCAATAGCGATTCTGGCTTTAGCGAAAGCAGCAGCGATTCTGACAACAAGAAGGATGATCCGGACTGGAGTGGGGGAGAAGAGGAGCAGAGTGGGGATGAGGAGCTTTAGGATGACGATGGGCATCAGGCTTAGGATGACCTAGCGCTGGTGGTGGCTGACCAAGGGCAAGAGATGGTGGTGGCTGACCATGGGCAAGAGATGGTGGTGGCTGACCATGGGCAAGAGATGGTGGTGGATGAGGATGACCTAGCGATGGTCGTGCCCGTCCTGCCTGAAGGTGGCCTCGCGATGGTGGTGGTGCCTGACAATGACCACGCACCAGTGGTGGCGTCGGCGATCCCACAGCTGGGCGACATGACCACGCCAATTGTGGTAGAAGACTACATCCCGCTGCCTCCACCGCCTCGCCGCTCTTGGCGCATCAGGCTGAGGAAGGAGAAGGAGAAGAACAATGAGAACTGAACTATGTCAGGTATGTCAGATCTCCAAAATGATATATATATATATATATATATACTTAGTTACCTATGTTATCTCTAATATGCTTAGTTTCCTATAGGTTAGCTCCAAAATTACTTATGTTAGCACAAAATGATCAAGTTTACATAATAAGCTTATAGTCTTCTTCTTATTCTTCTTATTCTTCTTCTTTTCCAAAATGACATAGGTTAGCTTCATTTTACCTAAGTTGGCTCTAATATGCTAACTTAGAGAGCATATATGCTTAGTTTCCTATAGGTTAGCTCCAAAATAACTTATGTTAGCACAAAATGATCAAGTTTATATAATAAGCTTATAGTCTTCTTCTTATTCTTCTTATTCTTCTTCTTATTCTTCTTCTAGTATTCTTCTAGTGTTCTTCTTCTTCTAGTATTCTTCTAGTCTTCTTCTTCTTCTTCTCTTCTTCTTCTTCTTCTAACTTCTTGTTTATCATTTTGCAGATTTGATTTAATTCACGGAAGCTTGCATGGATGGAGTGCTTCTTTTCCATTTGTGTTTTTATTTTGTATCAATGTGAAACTTTTGTGAATTGATGGATAACGGTGTTGGATGAACAATGTGAAACATTTGTAATATGTAACGATGGAACTATGTGTTGGCTATGTATGTATATATGATGAAACTTGTGTGTTGGATATGATTTTTATATGGATGCTTGTTGTATATATATGTGTTGGATATCTCATATGTGAAATAGTGACCTGAGATTAAGAAAAAATGATTTTTTTTAAAAAATTGTTACTAATGGCGCACTTCCATGTGGTGCGCCATTAGTATACCAGATACTAATGGCGCACCTGTGGGATACTAATGGCGCACCTGTGGTGCACCATTAGTATACCAAATACTAATGGTGCACCTATGGTGCGCCATTACTAAAATATTCTAATGGCGTGATGCTAGTGGCGCACCAGTAGTGCGCCATTAGTAGGCAAAACTGGTGCGCCACTAGCATGCCTTTTCCTAGTAGTGACACCTTCCGGCACCGCACAGAGCTCTTCTTCATCCATGGCATCAACAGGGCAAACACATCGTATTATTTTTGGTCGTTGCAAGGGTGGAGGTCATTATGCGAGAGAATGCCCATCTAATCGTGTGATGATTGCTACTGAGGATGGTGGGTATGAGTCCGCTAGTGACTATGATGAGGAGACTTTGGCTCTTATTACAAGTGAAGAACACGGTGGAGATGATTCTGATCATGAGACGCAATACATGGCTGCTGAAGATGCTGACATGTATGAATGATTAGTTGCTCAACATGTTTTGAGTGTGCATGTCACACAAGCTGAGCAAAATCAGAGGCATAATTTGTTCCATACAAAGGGAGTTGTGAAGGAACGTTCTGTCCGTGTCATCATTGATGGAGGAAGTTGCAACAACTTGGCTAGCATTGAGATGGTGGAGAAGCTATCTCTCACCATAAGACCACATACACACCCTTTCGTGTGCATTTTAGTATCTCTACATATGCTAATTATGTTGATTGTGATGTGGTACCTATGCAAGCATGTTCCTTATTACTTGGTAGACCATGTCAATTTGATAAAAAATCTGTACACCATGGTAGAAACAATCTGTATACTCTTGTTCATAAGGATAAACATATTACTTTGCTTCCTATGTCTCCTGATTCCATTTTGAAAGATGATATTAATAGAGCTAATAAAACAAAACAAGAGAAAAATAAGAGTGAAAAATCAGACAGTGGCAAAAGAATTTGAGCAACAAATGAAGCCTAATAATTAACCGTCTAGTGTTGCTTCTGAAATTAGATTTAAAAGTGCATGTTTACTTGCCACCAAATCTGATTTTCTTTGACAAGAAGACACACGATGTGCCAAGGAAGTACCAGAGAGGGGCCCCAAGGGGAACACAACCCACCTGGGGGCCCAGGCGCGCCTTGGTGGGTTGTGCCCACCTCGGCCGCCTCCCGCATCGCCTCTTTAATCTATAAATACCCCAATATTCCAAAAAGCCTAGGGGAGTGGACGAAACACAATTCCAGCCATCGCAACTTCCAGAAACCACAGATCCAATCTAGACACCATCATGGAGGGGTTCATCATCCTCATTGGTACCTCTGCGATGATGCGTAAGTAGTTCATTGTAGACCTATGGGTCCGTAGTTAGTAGCTAGATGTATTACTCTCTCTCTCTCTCTCTCTCTTTTGATTCTCAATACAGTGGTCTCTTGGAAATCTATTTGATGTAACTCTTTTTGCGGTGTGTTTGTTGGGATCCGATGAACTTTGAGTTTATGATCAGATCTATGTTTTTATACATGAAAGTTATTTGAGTCTTTTGATCTCTTATATTCAGGATTACTTATAGCCTTATATTTCTTCTTCGAATCTTTGGTTTAGTTAGGCTGACTAGATCAATTTTTCTTGCCATGGGAAGAGGTGATTTGTGATGGGTTCGATCTTACGGTGCTCAATCCCAGTGATAGAAGGGGATATAACATGTATGTATCGTTGCCATTAAGGATAACAAGATGGGGTCTATTCCTACATGAATAGATCTTGTCTACATCATGTCATCGTTCTTATTGGATTACTCCGTTTCTCCATGAACTTAATATAGTAGATGCATGCTGGATAGCGGTCGATGTGTGGAGTAATAGTAGTAGATGCAGGCAGGAGTCGGTCCACTAATCTTGGACGTGATGCCTATATAATGATCATTGCCTGGATATCGTCATAATTATTTGAAGTTCTATCAATTGCCCAACAGTAATTTGTGTACCCACCGTATGCTATTTTTCTCGAGAGAAGCCACTAGTGAAATCTACGGCCCCCGGGTCTTTTCTCCATCATATTTGCCTTCAAGATCTATTTTTATTCGCTTTTGTTTTCAGATCTATTAATCCAAAACCCCAAAAATACCTTCCTGCAATTTATTGTTATTTATTTTTTATTCGCTTTTGTTTTCAGATCAATTAATCCAAAAACCCAAAAATACGTTGCTGCAATTTATTATATTTATTTTATTGCGCGTTCCCGTGAGATCTGTTTATCCAATCTACTACAATTTTATCTATCTTTTTACCCGGGAGGCAAATCCTCTTTTACGTCGGGTTGCAAGTATTTCTTCTTTGTGTGTAGGTACCGTTTACATACTGTTGTGTGGTTCTCCTACTGGTTCGATAACCTTGATCTCATCACGAAGGGAAATACCTACCATAGTTGTGCTGCATTCATCCCTTCCTCTTTGGGAAAATACCGACGTAGTTCAAGCCGCAATTAAAAGGAATTTCTGTCGCCGTTGCCAGGGATACATTATCAACTCTACCAGGTTCCTAATCACAAATCACATCTCCTTGCAATTTACATTATTTTCCATTTGCCTCTCGTTTTCATCTCCCCCACTTCACAAGAATTTTCTGTCTTATTCGCCTTCTTTTTCATTCGTCGTTTTCTTGTCAGATCTGTTTTTTAGTGCAATCTTGTTGCACAGTCACGATGACTCAAGAAAACACCAAGTTGTGTGATTTCTCTAATACCAACAACAATGATTTTATTAGCATCCAGTTGCTCCTCCCGCCACTAGTGCGGAGTCTTGTGATATTAATGCTACTTTGTTGAATCTCTTTATGAAAGATCAATTTTTCGGTACTACTAATGAGGATACCGCATCCCATCTTAACATATTCGTGGAATTATGCGATATGCAAAAGTAAAAATGATGTGGACAGTGACATTGTGAAGTTGAAATTATTCCCGTTTTCTTTGCGAGATCATCAAAAATTTGGTTTTCTTCTTTGCCTCACAGTAGTATCGATTCTTGGTGTAGCGACCAGAACTCAAACAGTCTGATCTCTGTGCATCAGTGTCATCCCTGGATCAGTAATGCTGACACGCATAGTACTCAAGGATTTATAACAGAGTAGCAATCACACACTTATTACATCGAATGTCTCAAAAGAGAACTTATTACAATAATATGGCTTAAGGCCATCTAAAATCGATAATAGCGGAAGGCTTGGAAGATAAAGTGAGTCCATCAACTCCAACGACATAGCTGAGTGAAAGACAATGACCTATGGCACCTTACTCGTCATCTGATAAGTCTGCAACATGAACGTTGCAGCCCGAAATGGGTCAGCACATGGAATATGATGGCAATGTAACACATAGAGTAATGAACAGAATAAATGCTATCACTACATGCATATAAGGCTGGTGGAAAGCTCTATGGTTACAGTTTTGCATACAACAAAGGAATAAATTTTATTTAACTATCATGGTGGTTGTTAAACATTGAGAAGGTTCCTCCAACTCAATCCCAATTAATCATCATCATTGAACCCAATCAAATTATATTTAGAGTGGTGAGATCAACATGATAATCCAAGAACCAGATACTCAATATGTCCTTAACCAGGGACACGGCTAACCATGATTGGATTGTACACTCTGCAGAGGTTTGCACACTTTTCCCCACAAAACTCGAATACATCCATGGTCGGAGATTTGAGACACAGTTTTTCTGAAGCAATAACTCTTTACTCTGGGTGGACAGTTACATCTACTTTCCCCTACATCTGCTAGCCCACCACTGAAAGAGGTCATGCAACATACTCAACTATGCTAGAACCCATAATAGCTTGTGGCTGCACACGGAAGTTTCTAGCATGAATAATCTTATGATCCCTTTGAGCCTGGGTGTCGGACCGTAGGATGATCACACGGGTACTCCGGGATATCCTAGGACAACACTGGATTCTCCAGGTGCCCTAACAACCACTGGGTACTCCAGGGTGCCTCAAAGCAATCCACCCAGATGTGTATTAAAGTAGCCACCTTAAGTTAACCATTAATTAGCAATACTCACATCTATCATGGATACACTCACCCAATCCACATCTACGAGCATAGCATAGCAATATAAGCATAACATAAAATTAACTCCCAAAGGTTTGATAATAAATAGGGCAATAGGTTCTACCTCATCATCTACTTCCCAAAACCGACATATTAATCAGATCCTAACCATGCAATTGTTTGAGGGTTGATCTAATGCAACAAAACTGGGTAGTAAAGAGATATGATCAAAGTGTTACTTGCCTTGCTGATGATCCGTGAAACCTAGAGACTCGTAGTAGCACGCTTCGCACTCCGGGTACTCTATCGCAAACAAACAGATACATATAAGCACTCAACTAGAAGCATGGGTAAACCTCAAATAAGAGATCTAACCAGAAATTTCAACTTAAGAACTCTGGTTTGCAAAAAGAATCAAATCAAACAAAGCAACGAAACTCAAACTGCGAAAGAAACAAGATCCGTTTACTAATCTGGACTAAAGTCAAATTTTACAGTACCTAAATCTTGTTTAAGTTGGTTAAACAGAAAGAGGGCTTCGAGACGAAGATCTAGGCGCTTGAATCGTCTGATTCTGATAAACGAGCGAAAAGATAAACTAAAACGAAGATCAGGGCAGAAATCGCGATCAAAAATAATCGCGGAGAAACCCTGGAAAAAGAAAAACTGATGAACAGGCTAACGAACGAACGTTCATTGTCTACGGCTAACGGGTGAACACCGTTCGTTAAAACGAACGTACGGACGAACATCCGCTATTTAACTAAACTGAAAAAAAACTGAACCGATCTAATCTAAAAAACGAATCTAGGTTTTCGAAATAAAATCGAACGTTTTTTTTTTAAAAATGGCGGCTACCTCAGGACAGCGGCGGCGGTTACTCCGGCGAGGTCCGGCGGCGGCGCAAGGCGACGGCGGTGGCAGTAAATAACAGCGGCGAGGCGCAGCAGCGGCCGCGGCGGCGGCTGGCGGCGGCTAGGGTTTCGGCGGTGGCGACGGGTTGGGCTGGCGGGGTGGGCTGCGGGCAAGGGGAGTCCGGGTCGCGCACGGCCCGTAGGTCGGTTTGACTTAAAAAAAAACAAAATTCCGATGTGTTAAAAAATGATTAAAAGAAATACTAAACGGACTCCAAAAATCCTAAAATAAATGTTTCCCATCCTCTAAAAATATAGCGGACAAGGTGAACATTTGTTTGGGCCTCTAATGAAATTTTGAAAAAAACATTTTTCCTAATTCAAATAAAATAGCGATAAAACTCCGACTAAAATACTTATTTGATTTTAATAATTTCCCTTCAATATTTCTTTATTTTGGAGAAGTCATTTTATCCCCTCTCTTTTATTTTCATATTAGAAATATTAGGAGTGAAAATAATTAAAACCAAATGACCCTCTTTTCAAAAATTGAAAAAACTCAAATATGAAAATAAAGAAATCCCCAACTCTCTCCGTGGGTCCTTGAGTTGCGTAAAATTTCTAGGATCAACCAAAAATGCAATAAAATATGATATGCAATGATGATCTAATGTATAACATTCCAAATTGAAATTTTGGGATGTTACAAACCTAACCCCCTTAAGACGAATCTCGCCCTCGAGATTCGGATTGGCTAGAAAATAGGTGTCAGTGGTCCTTCCGTAGGTCTTCCTCTCGTTCCCAGGTGGCTTCATCCTCGGTATGGTGGCTCCACTGCACTTTGCAGAACTTGATAACCTTACTGCGTGTGACTCGGCTGGCAAACTCGAGAATCTTCACTGGTTTCTCCTTGTAGGTCAAATCGCTATCCAACTGAATCTCTTCCAGTGGCACTGTATCTCTCAGAGGGATATCGGCCATCTCTGCGTGGCACTTCTTCAACTGGCAAACGTAAAACACATCATGAACTCCTGACAATCCTTCTGGCAATTCCAACTTGTAAGCAACTTCTCTCATAAGTTCGAAAACTTTATATGGTCCCACACAACGTGGTGCTAACTTTCCCTTAACTCCAAAACGCTTAAATCCTCGAAGTGGGGACACACGAAGATACACTCGGTCTCCGACTTCGTAAACTGTCTCCTTGCGTTTAGAATCCGCATAGCTCTTCTACCTGGACTGGGCTACCTTGAGTCTATCGCGAATCAGCTTAACCTTCTCTTCAGACTCTTTAATCAAATCCGGTCCAAAGAACTGACGGTCTCCAACTTCATCCCACAACAGCGGTGTCCTGCACCTCCTTCTGTACAAAGCTTCGAAAGGGGCCATCTTCAAACTGGCTTGATAACTGTTATTGTAAGAGAAGTCTGCATATGGCAAATTGTTGTCCCAACTAGATCCATAATCTAGTGCACAAGCTCTGAACATGTCCTCCAGAATCTGATTGACTCTTTCGGTCTGTCCATCTGTCTGTGGATGAAAGGCTGTAGTGAATTCTAGCCAGGTACCCAAAGTCTCATGCAACTAATTCCAAAACTTTGAGGTAAACTGGGTTCCTCTATCTGATACAAGGGTCCTCGGAACTCCATGCAGACATACGATCCTGGTCATGTATATCTTTGCCAACTTAGCACTGGTGTAAGTGTTCTTCACTGGGATGAAATGAGCTACCTTCGTCAACCGATCGACTACAACCCATATCGAGTCATAGCCTGAACGAATCCTGGGCAATCCTATGATAAAATCCATGCCTAGCTTATCCCACTTCCATTCGGGTATCGGCAATGGTTGTAGCAATCCTGCTGGCTTCTGATGCTCTGCCTTCACTCTCTGACATACATCAAAAACTGCAACATACTCCGCAATATCTTTTTTCATTCCGGTCCACCAGAAAATGTCCTTTAAATCCAAATACATCTTGGTGTTTCCTGGGTGAATCGAATACGGCGAATCATGGGCCTCCTGCAGAATCAACTTCCTGATCTCGGGGTCATTAGGCACATATACTGGATCCTCAAACAAAAAGGTATCGTCCTCATCCTCACAAATTCCTTTGGCCTTTCCTTTGCTCATCCTTTGCTTTATCTCGACAATCTCCTTGTCTGTCTTTTGGGCTTCTCTGATCTTATCCATCAAAGTAGACTGAATTTCCAATGCTGCTACATAGCCTCTTGGAACTATTTCCAGACATAGCTCACGAAGATCCTCTACTAACTCCTTGGGTAATTCTTCGGTCATGAGTGTATTGAGATGACTCTTGCGGCTCAACGCATCGGCTACTACGTTAGCCTTTCCGGGATGATAATGCAACCTCATATCATAATCCTTGATGAGCTCCAACCATCTCCTCTACCTGAGATTCAAATCCTTCTGCATGAAGAAATAATTCAAACTCTTGTGATCCGTGTACACCTCACAACGGTTTCCGATGAGAAAATGTCTCCATGTCTTCAACGCATGCTCTATGGCTGCTAACTCCAAATTGTGTGTAGCATAGTTCAACTCATGGGGTTTAAGTTGTTGTGAGGCATATGAAACAACTCTACCCTCCAGCATAAGCACCACTCCAAGTCCTCGACGAGAAGCGTCGCAATACACTTGATAATCCTTGCATTGATCTGGAAGAATCAACACTGGGGTTGTAACTAAATGTTTCTTCAACTCCTGAAAACCGGCCTCACATTCCTCAATGCATTTGAACTTGGTGTCCTTCTTGAACAACTCCGTCATGGGCTTTGCAATCTTAGAGAAATTCTCAATGAACCTCCTGTGGTATCCCACGAGTCCAAGAAAACTCTGGATCTCTCCAACTGACGTGGGTGCTTCCCAATTTGTCATAGTGACAACCTTGGTGGGGTCTACTGCTATTCCTTCTCCGGATATAACATGTCTGAGGAATCCAACTTCCTTCAACCAAAACTCACACTTGCTGAAGTTGGCATATAACTGATGTTCTCTGAGCTTCCCAAGTACCAAACGCAAATGCTCCTTATGCTCCTCTTCATTCTTCGAGTAGACCAATATGTCATCAATGAACACCATGACAAACTTATCCAAAAACTCCATAAACACCTTGTTCATCATGTTCATGAAATAGGCAGGTGCGTTAGTCAGACCGAATGACATAACGATATATTCATATAGCCCATACATTGTGGTAAAAGTTGTCTTAGGTATATCCTGCTCTCAAATCTTCAGCTGGTAGTATCCTGATCGCAGATCGATCTTGGAAAATACTTTAGCTCCTTGCAACTGGTCAAACAAATCATTGATCATCGGCAGTGGGTACTTGTTCCTGATTGTCACTTCATTCAATTCTTGATAATCAACAACCATCCTCAATGATCCATCCTTCTTCTCCACTAGAAGCACTGGTGATCCCCAAGGTGACGAACTTGGGCGAATATAGCCTTTATCCAGTAACTCCTTAATCTGCTTCTTAATTTCTTCCAAATCCTTTGCGGGCATCCTGTACAGTCTCTTAGATATTGGCCCTGTGCCTAGCCAAAGCTCAATCAAAAACTCAACGTCTCTATCCGGTGGCATGCCTGGCAAATCTTCTGGAAATACATCATGGAAATCCTTCACCACTGGTACTTCCTCCTGTACAACTCCTGATAAGGAATTCACTTGAGTCCTCTTCGGCACATGCCGGGATACATACTTAATCCTTCTTCCCTCTGGGGTGGTGAGCATAATCGACTTACTGGCGCAATCGATGTTCCCTCCATACGTCGATAGCCAATCCATACCCAAAATCACATCCAAACCTTGCGACTCCAAAATTATCAGGTCTGAGGGGAAAACACGCCTACCTATGGTCAATGACATCTGAAAACATCATTGGCTTGCCATATGTTCTGCTCCTGGCGAACTTACTAACATCGGTGTTCTAAGAACTTTGGTGGGCAATTTATACTTATCCACAAATCCCCTTGATATGTATGAATGCGATGCACCAGTATCAAAAAGAATGATTGCAGTAAATGACTTAACCAAAAACTTACCTATTACTGCATCTGGTTGCGCTTCAACCTCCTCCACGTTAACGTGGTTCACTTGTCCCCTGTTGAAAGGGTTGGGCTTCTTCCCAGAGCTTCCATTGCCGTTTCCATTCTTGGCTTCAGAACACTCCATGGAGTAATGTCCATTCTTCCCGCACTTGAAACAAGTAATGTGACTCAAATCCTTCTTGGCGGGCGTTCCTGGGTTGGAACGGTTCTGGCCGTTGCTTCCTCCATTCCCATTCCCATTCCCATTCTTGGGGCCATTATGTTCTTGTCTTGAGCCCTCACAACACTTCAGCGTTTGCCCTCTGAGCTTGTCTGTTGCTTTTAGGATGGGCAACATAGGCGAATGAGACCTTGCTTCCAAGGGCATGAACATATTGCATGAAGGCGCGGCTTGTGAATTGGGTGCCATTGTCAGTGATAACTCTGGCGGGTACTCCAAAACAGCACACCAATCCTTTCAAGAACTTGATAGCTGACTGTGCGGTCACCTTCCTCATGGGTTCCACTTCCGGCAACTTTGTAAACTTGTCGATTGCAACGTACACGAATTCAAAGCCCCCAGTAGCACGGCGGAAGGGGCCCAAGATGTTGAGCCCCCAGACCGAAAATGGCCATGACAAAGGGATTGTTTGAAGAGCTTGAGCAGGCTGATGGATATTCTTGGAGTGGAACTGGTAGGCTTCACACTTGGTGACTGGCTCAATTGCATCTTGAAGGGTCATGGGCCAATTGAAACCTTGCCGAAAAGCTTTTCCAACCAGGGCCCCATATCCAATATGGGAGCCGCACATACCCTTTTGTATCTCTGCCGACAATTCCTTTTCTTCTTCCCGGCAAATGCACTTCAATTTCACACCGTTGGGCCTTCTTCTGTATAGCGTGCCATCAAAGAACTAATACATACTGGACCTCTGGGCTAATCTTTCAGCTTCTTCTTGCTCTTCAGGAAGTTCTCCTATTTGGAGGAAATGGACTATGTGCCGTGCCCAAGTTGGAGCCTGAGGCTCAGCAATAAGGACCAGTGTTAGCTCCTCGTTCACGGGAGCGCATGCCTCGACTGCAGGAACTGGTGGTTCAGCGGGAAGGTGCTGCTCATCAGGCAAAACGGAGTTGTTCCTGCCAACCTATCCGTCGGGGCTTCAGAGAGGTCTGCTGGGAGAGGTCTGCTGGAGTCTAGTTTCCTCCTCTTTCTGGCCATTGTTGCCGGGGATACGGAGGGTTGAGTCAAATGGAGAAGAAAAGTCCCTGGTTCCACAAGGAGTTTTTGCGCAACGCACTTTGATAGATGATCAACAATGTTGTTTTCCACACGCGGCATGTGCTCTGTTTGTAATCCATCAAAGCGCTCCTCCAACTTTCTCACTTCCTTGACGTATGCCTCCATCAATGGGCTTTGATAATCCTTGTTTTCTTGCCTCACCAGAAGTTGCGAATCTCCACGAATGATCAATTTCTTGATTCCCAGTTCTGTTGCGATCCTAAGCCCGGCAAGGAGTCCTTCATATTCTGCAGTATTGTTGGTAGCCTTCTCTCGGGGAAATGCATTTGAACCACGTACTTGAGGTCCTCCCCACTGGGATCAACGAGAAGCATGCCAGCTCCTACACCTTGTAGGGAGAAGGCACCATCAAGGTCAACATATTAATGGTTCTTACATCAAAAGAAAGACGGGCATAACTCACAAATTTAGTACACGTGACCGTTCTAAACTGAACAAATTAAGTTGCAGGGTAGGCATAAAAACTAGTCTTATGGCTTAATTCCCATGTACATGGGGGAAATGGGATCATTACGTTGACCCCGAATGAACTTGGGTTTTCTAATTATTTTACGCTTCTCTGTTTTACGTGTGCATGATCCCTTGGCTGGCAACTCAGCAAATCCATCATACTCATCCTCCGGCAACACCCTCGACACCTAGTACCCTCCTATTTCCATGCATCACTGTATGGCACTTCTTATGCAAGGGCTCTTTCGCATAGAAAATCCGGGTAGCATCACTGGCAAGAATGAACGGGTCCGCGTGATATGCCATTGTTGTCCTGTTAACACAGGTCTTCCTGTAATCATCAACCTTTACCTGACTAAAAGGGATCCATGTGCACCTGAGTAATGCCACCTTAACTTTCACATACTTAAGCTCCAAAATCTCTTTGATGGTTCCATAGTATACCCTTTTATTAGTTTCATCTACAGTCATGCATTCTATCTGAACAGAGCTGTTCTGATATGAGGTCTTCTCATCATGTTCCTTAGTGTAGAACGTGTAGCCATTTATGTCATATGCTTGGTACGTCAACACCGTAGGTGATGGCTTTTGTGCCAACCATGTAGCAATGTCATCAATGGATCCTAGTGCCAAACGATTTTTCAACCATTCGGCATAGTTCTTAGTGTGCTCCGTCATATCCACATCTAATGGGTGCACCATTGGCAAGAAGCTTTGGCGTATCTCCACCAAGTGTTCATCGGCATAAGCGCTAAGAACTGGGTTCTTAAGTAGTACCGCCAAATGGGCTTTCTCTGCCAATTCTCCGGGTGCAGCCTTTTGCATGACAGCATGGACCGGCTTACCTTTTAGCCTTCCCTCATGGCGAGAGAGGGGCAAACCTATAGGCCTTTGTTTCATGTATTCGGTGCAAAAATCAACCACCTCCTCCGTGGTATAACCTTGTAGGATGCTTGCTTTTGGATGGTTTCGGTTCCAATAATACCGCTTTATAATTCCTATGAATTGCTTGAACGGATACATGTTGCAAAGAAACATAGGACCACAATACTTTATCTCATCGACAAGGTGCACAGTGAGATGGACCATGACATCAAAGAATGACAGTGGGAAAAACATCTCTAGGGTGGAAAATATTCTAGCAGTATCCTCTTGCATATGATCCAACTCTTTAGGATCTACAACTTTTTTCCATAGTTTGTTGAAGAAATCATAGAGCTCAATGAGTGTGTTTCTTATATCTTTGTCCATCAGATTCCTAATGGCCACCGGGAGGATTTGTGTAAACATTACGTGGCAATCATATGACTTCATGTGTCCCAACTTCATTTTACCTGAATCCACATCCACGAGACTTCTGATGTTTGATAAGGCACTTCTTGAGCTGGATGTTATTGAAGAACGTAGAACCCTCACTGTCCCTGAAAGGAATTTTAGAAACATCCTCAAAAACCATCTCCTTAGATTGCTCAACTACCAGAAGGAGTACTGGAAGAAGAGATGCACCATCCATTATATTAAATTTGGTGACGAAAACTCGAAATTCATTCAGACTGTGGCCACGGAAAGATACATGTGTAACTGCATTGCTACTTTGAAAACAGACCAAGGGGTGACTGTGGATGACCATGCTGGGAAGGAATTAATTCTGTTCGAGGCCTTTAAATAAATATTGGGTACGTGCTCTAAGCCTAATATGAAGTTTAATCTCTCGGCTCTCCTCAAGCAACAGGTAGATTTTGACAGCCTCACCACTCCATTCATGCATGATGAGATTGACGCAGTGATCAAAGAGATGCCCCCGGGCAGGGCACCTGGTCCTGACGACTTCAATGGAGCCTTCATGAAAGCTTGCTGGCTAATTATAAAAGATGACTTCTATAGTTTATGTGCTGAATTCCATAATGGGGAACTTGACCTGGAATGCCTAAACTATGGTTAAATTACACTGATCCCATAGAATAAATCTCAAGAGACGGTCCACGACTTTCGCCCAATCACTCTGCTCAACTGTTGCCTCAAACTGATCACTAAAGTATTGGCCAACTGTCTCCAAAAAATCATCTTACATATCGTTCACCACGATCAGTACGGATTCCTACGTGGGAGATCGATACATGACTTTTTGGCATGCGCTTTGGAATATATACACCAATGTCAAACATCACAGGAAGAGATAATCCTACTAAAACTAAACTCTACCAAGGCCTTTGACACAACTCACCACTCGGCTATGTTACAAATTATGAAAAATGTAGGATTCAATGACCAATGGATTCGGTGGATCCAATGCATCTTCACTTCTGGGAAGTCCTCTATCTTGCTTAATGGCACACCAGGAATAATCTTCCATTGCAAATGTGGTGTGAGGCAAGGTGATCCCCTATCTCCGCTTATTTCTATCATTGCCACGGACCTACAGACATCTATTAATGATGCCCTACATAGAAATCTCCTCGAATACCCCATTCGACACACTAATAATGGAGATAACTCTGTCATACAGTATGCGGATGACACGATCATCATTATGCCCGCGTGCCTCCGCCAAGCTACCAAGATCAAGGAAATTCTCGAGGACTACGCCACGTCCTTGGTCTCAAGATCAACTTCCATAAATCAAATATAGTGCCGATAAACACCCCACCTGATAAATGTAAAGATCTGGCTGATCTCTTTGGATGAACGGTAGGCTCCATGCCGTTCACGTACCTAGGACTTCCTTTGGGCACCAATAGACCGTCAGTCCAAGACCCGACTCCGTTGGTCTGCAAAGCTGAGAGAAATGTCACGGCTGCTATGTCTATGATGTCGTATGCTATCAAACTATCCCTCATGAACTCGTTGATCACCTCATTAATCATGTTCTCGATGGGCACCATTCGACTCCCCCCGAGAATTGTGGCCCAACTTGATAAGATGAGACGACACTGTTTGTGGCAAAAAAAAGACTGATGATGGCTTTAAGAGCAACTCTCTGGCTGCTTGCAATATGGTGTGCAGACCCAAGAAGAGTGGGGGTTTCGGTATCATTAACTTAAGGATTCAGAATGATGCATTACTCCTAAAGTTTCTTCACAAGTTCTACGATAGGCATGATATTTCCTTGGGTTCACTTGATTTGGGAGTCTTACTACATCCACACAATCCCACACACACATGACCCTTGCGGATCCTTCTGGTGGAAAGATTTAATCCAACTTATGCCTACCTACTGTGGTGTGACATGCATCAAAATTGGAAGTGGATCTTCTGCTCTGTTCAGGAAGGACAATTGGAACAAAACCATTTATGATGATGCATATCCAAGAGCCTTTTCTTACTCTATATCTGAAGAAATCTCGGTGAAAGATCTTCTGACTTCAATGGACTTGCTTCAAAACTTTCACCTCCCCCTCTCAATACAAGCTCGTGATGAACTAAGAGACATACAAGCTAATGTGGCCATGATCACCCCTTTGGTTACTCAAGACACATGGCAGTGTGTGTGGGGAGGCAATACTTTCAGACCCTCTTCATATTACAAATTCTACTTTCGGGAGGTGGTCGCCCATGAGGCATTTAGATGGTTGTGGAAAGCCATATGCATTCCGAAGATTAAGGTCTTCGGTTGGTTCCTCCTTGCTGATCGCCTCAACACATGAAATATGCTCAAAAGGAGGCACTACAACATTGGCACCAATTGTGACTGTCTTCTATGTGTCCAACACGTTGAAGAAATGGTTGAACACCTATTTTTTCTTTGCACTTTCAGTCAGGAATGCTAGAGATCTCTTGGCTTCCATTGGTCCATGCATGATCACAGACTAGCGATGATAAGTCATCAGAAAACCACACAACGCCGCAAGCTATGGATTGACATTTTCCTGACGTCAGCATGGAGCCTATGGAAAGAGCATAATAATCACCATTTTAGAAAAGCGAAGCCTACTGTACAGGCCTCGAAACAAAGGTTCAAGGTGGACTTTTCCAACCTTAGATATAGGGTGCATCCCTCGAAAGTGCAATTTATTACTACACTCTTAGATTCCATCTAATAGTTGCTTGCTACTTCCTTGTAATTTTGTGGTGTATCCTCCCCCCCTTGTATGTACCACCCAGATGTAATTGTATCCCATATTACAAAGTAATATATATGCAGTAGGAGCCTTTCCTACTGTCTTCACAGTAAAAAACAAATAAGTGAAGAACTCTATTGCTTCTTTTGTACTGAAATTGTAACTCTGGCTAGCGTGGAGGAATTTGTTATCATCTTCTGCTTCACTCTTGCGTTTTGATTGATCACCAAGCATATCGAGCCGTGCACCATCACCATCCTTTGTTTTACCTTTAATCTTGAGCAGAGTACCAAGGATGCTTTCACATACATTCTTCTCTACGTGCATGACATCGATGCAGTGACATACATGTAGAATCTCCCAGTAAGGTAATTTCCAGAATACTGATTTCTTCTTAAACACTTGATTCCTAGGTGTTTGTTTCACCATCAAAGCGTGCTTCTTGCCAAGCACAACATTAATTTGTTTAGCCATATTGTGGACCACCTCCCCATCATAAGGTCTTAGGATCAAACCTAGCTTTGCCATACCATCAAATTCCACTTTCATCTTTCGGTATGGGTGATTTCTATGTAAGAATCTACGATGATGCAAATACATGGTTTTGCACGAGTTGGGAAGAAATCTGCTAGCTGTCCTATCCATGCATGTGACACACCCTACATCTCCCTTTGTTTTCTGCCCTGTTGTGTTGCCTAATGCCAGCATATCTTGAATGTTGTGCAGCAGCATCGCATGTAGATCGAAAATCTCCTTTTTGTAACATTTTACGGTAGGCCCTTCTACCCACACTGTTAGCAGTTCTTCTACTAGCACTGAAAGTAAATGTCGATGTCATTTCCAGGTTGGTTCGGGCCTTGGATAATCATTGACATCATAATGTATTTTTTCTTCATACACACCCAAGGAGCTAGGTTATATATGCACAGAAGCACCGGCCATGTGTTGTGTTTGGTGCTCATATCGCCAAAAGGATTCTTCCCGTCAGTACACACCCCGAGCCTTACACTTCTAGGATCCTTGGGAAAGTCTTCAAACTTGTTGTCGATTAATTCCCACTGAGCCCCATCTTTCGGGTGCCTCAGATATTTATCCGTAGTTCACTCATCATGATGCCACCACAACCTCTTTACCTCTCTAGGGTTTGCAAACAAATGCCTCAACCTTGGAATTAAAGGCAAGTACCAAACAACCTTGAATGGGATTCCTATCTTGATCTCGTCATCTAATTTGTAGTTGTCATTTGCTCTCCTGTGCTTGTATCATGCACGCATGCATATGGGACATGCACACAAATCTTTGTACTCACCACGGTACAATATACAATCATTCACACAAGCATGTATCTACTTTACTTCAAGTTCCAATGGGAAAACAATTTTCTTCGCTTAGTTCATGCTTCTGGGGAGCACATTATCTTCCGGAGGAATTTCTTTCAAAACACCTAACAACTCTATGAAGCCCTTGTTTGATAGAACTTTTGCTGCTTTAAATCTGAGAAGCGCCAGGGTGGCACTCAACTTGGAATATTTATTTTTGCAACCTGGATACAATTATTTCTTGAGTCTGCAACAATGGTTGACAGATCCTTGTACCCAATCATATCCTTTTTTGGGCCCTTGAAATCTGCAATCATAGCAGCAAAATCTGGCATACCAAGATCATCGTCATCCGCGTCGCCGTCTTGGTTTTACAGTGGGCGTTTCGGCTTTCGGGTGTTCCAATGGTGGCTTGACACCTCTCCCCTGATGTTAGATTCAACATCCATGTGACACTCACCGGGGTTTGGCATCTCGCCGCCCAGGGTATATTCATCCATGACCTGCTCTTCACCGTGCTTGGTCCAACATGTATATCCATCCATGAATCCCCGAGAGAGTAAGTGCCCCTTGACATCTGCAACTTCACGTGACTCTGTATTGGCACAATGACTGCGTGAACACAGGAAGAAATCCTCATCACCAATTCTCTTCTTTGTACTTTCAGCCAAATTCTTGAACTATTTCACGCCACTCATAAAATCTAAGCTTCTCCGATTCTTCATCCATTAAGATTGTTCCATCTGCACCACACGAAGGTTAATTAAAAACAAAACAACAACATTAATACACAGATTAATTGATGCCCAAAGATACATGCATAAAATTTTCATAATTACCGAGGACACTCCATATTGTTATCCAGACGTGCGATGACAAAAACTAATATATCAGCAGTTAGATAATACGTCAACCCCCGCTTCAATTGGCATTCCTCTTCTCTGCATACCCCGCTTAAGTGTTCACCATCTTCATAATCCCTGGCCGGCCGCGCCACACACTCTGCTATCTCGCTTTCTCGCGGTTTTTATACTACCGCAGCCATGAAGAGCGACAGCTGATAACCCACAAGTATAGGGGATCAATTGTAGCCTCTTTCGATAAGTAAGAGTGTCGAACCCAACGAGGAGCTAAAGGTAGAACAAATATTCCCTCAAGTTCTATCGACCACTGATACAACTCTACGCACGCTTAACATTCGCTTTACCTAAAACAAGTATGAAACTAGAAGTACTTTGTAGGTGTTGTTGGATAGGTTTGCAAGATAATAAAGAGCACATAAATATAAACTAGGTGCTGTTGAGATAAAGAAGCAATAAACTTAGTATAGCGAGTATGGAAAAGTGGTGGTAGGAGTTGCGGAATTGTCCCTAAGCAATTGACTACTTTACTTGACCGATAGCAAATTTTATGTGGAAGAGGCCACTGCTAGCATGTCATCCCTGACTTGGAATTCTATGCACTTATGATTGGAACTCTTAGCAAGCATCCGCAACTACTAACGTTCATTAAGGTAAAACCCAACCATAGCATTAAGATATATTGGCCCCCCTTCAATCCTGTATGCATCAATTTCTATGCTAGGTTGACGCTTCTGTCACTCTTGCCCTCCAATACATAGTCCTATCAACATACAACTATCCCTATGGTGTGATCCATGCGCGCGCTCATTTGATGGGCACCAAAGGACAACAACATAACCACAAGAAAATTAAACCAAACATAACAATTCACCAATTATCGAAAGGACAACTAAAATCTACTCAGACATCATAGGATGGCAACACATCATTGGATAATAATATGAAGCATAAAGCACCATGTTCAAGTAGAGGGTATAGCGGGTTGCGGGAGAGTGGACCGTTGTAGATAGATGGGGGAAGGTGATGGAGATGTTGGTGACGATGACAGAGGTGTTGGTGTAGATCGCGGTGGTGATGATGGCCCCGGCGGCGTTCCGGCGACACCCGAAGCGAGGGGGAGAGAGCCCCCTTCTTCTTCTTCTTCCTTGACCTTCTCCCGGGAGAAGGGTTTGCCCTCTGGTCCATGGTCTCCATGGCGTGGGAGGGGCGAGAGCCCGAGATTGGATATGTCTCTCTGTCTCCCTCTATTTCTGCGTTCCTGATTCTGCCCTTTCACCGTTTCTTATATTCCCGGAGATCCATAACTCCGATTGGATTGAAACTTTGAACATGATTCGTTTCCGGATATTAGCTTTCTTGCGTCAAAAGAAGGGCGTCAACTGCCTTACTGGTGTCCACGAGGGTTAGGGGCGCGCCCACCCCCCGGGGCGTGCCCCCTGCCTCGTGGCCCCCTCGAGCATCGTCTCGCATTGATTCCACTTCCCAAAATTCATAAATATTCCAAAAATAATCTCTGTCAGTTTTTATCCCATTTGGACTCCGTTTGATATGGATTTTCTGCGAGACAAAAAACATGCAACAAACATGAACTGGCACTGGGCACTGGATCAATATGTTAGTCCCAAAAATAGTATAAAAAGTTGTGAAAAGTATGTAAAAGTTGTAGAATATTGGCGTGGAACAATAAAAAATTATAGATACCGCAAAGACGTATCAGCATCCCGAAGCTTAATTCTTTTTCGTCCTCGAGTAGGTAAATGATAAAAAAGATAATTTTTAATGTGGAATGCTACCTAGCATAATCTTGATCATGTAATCTAATCATGGCATGACTATAAGACACGAGTGATTCAAAGCAATAGTCTATCATTTGACATAAAAGAATTTAATACTCGGGCATCCCAACAAACAATCATGTCTTTCAAAATATCAATGCTAAAGAATGTTATCCCTACAAAATCATATAGTCTTTTATGCCCCCTTTTCTTAACACAAGGTACGCCTCATGCTCATCCCGGTGGTAGCCAAGCAATTGGTTCATACTTTTTAACGCGCTTCAGCTTTTTCAACCCTCACGCAATACATGAGCGCAATCCATGGATATAGCACTACAGGTGGAATAGAATATGATGATGGAGGTTGTGTGGAGAAGACAAAAAGGGAGAAAGTCTCACATCGACGCGGCTAATCAATGGGATATGGAGATACCCATGAATTGATGTCAATGTGAGGAGTAGGGATTGCCATGCAAAGATGCACTAGAGCTATAAGTGTATGAAAGCTCAAACTGAAACTAAGTGGGTGTGCATCCAACTTGCTTGCTCATGAAGACCTCAGCCATTTGAGGAAGCCCATCATCGGAATATACAAGCCAAGTTCTATAATGAAAATTCCCACTAGTATATGAAAGTGATAACTCAAGAGACTCTCTATATGAAGAACATGGTGCTACTCTGAAGCACAAGTGTGGTAAAAGGATAGTGACATTGCCCCTTCTCTCTTTTTCTCTCATTTTTATTTTCCTTTTTTTGGTGGGCTTCTTTGGCCTTTTTTTATTTGGGCTTCTTTGGCTTCTTTTATTTTTCATAAAGTCCGGAGACTCATCCCGACTTGTAGGGGAATCATAATCTCCATCATCCTTTCCTCACTGGGGCAATGCTCTAATAATGATGATCATCACACTTTTATTTACTTACAACTCAATATTACAACTCGATATCTAGAACCAAGATATGACTATATATGAATGCCTCCGGCGGTGTACCGGGATGTGCAATGATCTAGCGTAGCAATGGCATCAAAAAACGGACAAGCCATGAAGACATCATGCTAGCTATCTTACGATCATGCAAGGCAATATGACAATGAATGCTCAAGCCATATATGATGATGATGGAAGTTGCATGGCGATATATCTTGGAATGGCTATGGAAATGCCATGATATGTAGGCATGGTGGCTGTTTTGAGGAAGATATAAGGAGGCTTATGTGTGATAGAGCGTATCGTATCATGAGGTTTGGATGCACCGGCGAAGTTTGCACCAACTCTCGAGGTGAGAAAGGGAAAGGCACGGTACCATAGAGGCTAACAAATTGCGGAAAGGTAAGTGTGCGTATAATCCATGGACTCACATTAGTCATAAAGAACTCATATACTTATTGCAAAAGTTTATTAGCCCTCAAAGCAAAGTACTACTACGCATGCTCCTAGGGGGGAGGTTGGTAGGAGTTAACCATCGCGCGCCCCCGACCTTCACGTAAAGATAAACAATCAAAATACAATGCATGCCAATGTGGTTACATAGTTAGGAGGCCATACATGCATGCTTCGGGAATCACAAACCTTAACACCAATATTCTTACTAAACTCAACCGTTTACTTGAATGTCCCACATATTATCATCTCTATATCACAAAACTATTACAAGGACTCAAACATATCATATTCCGTGATCTACAAGTTTTATGTAGGATTTTATGACTAACCATGTGAATGACCAATTCCTGTCATCTCTCTAAATAGATATAAGTGAAGCAAGAGAGTTTAATTCTTTCAACAAAAGATATGCCCACGCTCTAACAAACATAAGTGAAGCAAAAGAACATTCTACAAATGGCGGTTTTCTATGTGAAGAGAAACAGGCAATCCAAACTTCAAATGATATGTGTGAAGCACATGAAGAATTCTATAAAGCCATACTGAAAAGATTTAAGTGAAGTGAAATAAGCATTCTATAAATCAACCATGGACTATCTCATACCAGCATGGTGCATAAAAGAAAAGTGAAAACTAAATGGAAAATACGCTCCAAGATTTGCACATATCGCATGAACGAAACGAATCCGAAAACATACCGATACTTGTTGAAGAAAGATGGGCTGCCTTCCGGGGCATCCCCAAGCTTAGACGCTTGAGTCTCCTTGAATATTTACTTGGGGTGCCTTGGGCATACCCAAGCTTGAGCTGTTGCCTCTCCTCCTTCTCCTCGCATCGAGACCTCCTCGATCTTCGAACACTTCATCCACACAAAACTTCAACAGAGAACTCGGTAAGATCCGTTAGTATAATAAATCAAATCACTACTCTAAGTACTGTTGCAAACCAATTCATATTTTGTTTTTGCATTGTATCTACTATAATATAACTTTTCCATGGCTTAATCCACTCATAGAAATTGATAGTTTCATCAAAATAAGCAAACTATGCATCAAAACAGAATCTGTCTTAAACAGGGCAGTCTGTAGTAATCTGAACATTCACCATACTCCTGGTACCCCAAAAATTCTGCCAAAATTAGGATTTTTTTATAGAAAGACAGTGCAAAAAGTTTCATAACCGTTTGACATTCCAGTAAAAAATGTAAAATCACACACTACAGCCAAAGTTTCTGTCCTGCACCGCACAAACCAACAAGCATTGTAAACATCCTAAAGGCAAACCTTGTCACATTATTTTTATTTTTAAACTTTATAAAAGCACACAACATAAATAAATGACTCTCTAAAACTTCTGGGTTGCCTCCCTGGCAGCGCTTTCTTTAAAGCCATTACGCTAGGCATATAGTGCTCAAGTAATGAATCCACCCGGATCCCATGGTATATCAAAGCCAATTTTAATTAACAATGATTTGTAATTTAGTAGTGAGCACAAAGTAACATATATCAAGCAATGACGAAGTCTAACTCTCTTCCTATGCATCGGCATGTCATAAAAGAACAATTCATGCACACATAGTAAAGGCCAATGCATAGTATAAGCAGTTTCTTGCAATTTTATCATATTGGAAACATAGAGAGGTGGAGATATAGTTACTTTATCATAATAATTGCAAGTAGGAGCAGCAAGCACATGCATACTATATGTATCAAAATCATCATGTGTAGTAGTAAAATGCAACCCATCAATATAATCCTTAATAAGGGCAAACTTCTCCGACATAGTGTAGTCGGGAGAACTCAAAAAGATAATAGGACTATCATGCGTGGGTGCAATAGAAATAATTTCATGTTTAACATAAGGAACTATAGCAAGTTCATCTCCATAAGCATAATTCATATTGGCATCTTGGCCACAAGCATAGCAAGCATCATCAAAAAGGGATATTTCAAAAGAATCAACGGGATCATATCAATCATCATAGCAATCATCCTTCGGTAAGCACGAAGGGGAATTAAACAATGTATGAGTTGAAGAGTTACTCTCATTAGAAGGAGGGCACGGGTAGCTAATCCCCTCTTCTCCTTTTGTTCTTCGCTCTCCTCATCATCTTTTTCATCCAATGAGCTCACAGTTTGGTCAATTTCTTCTTCCATAGACTCCTACAAAATACTAGTCTCTTCTTGGACAGCGGAGACTTCCTCAATAAATGCATCAATATCGGAATTGAATTCATAATTCTCATGGCAATATTTAAGTATAGCAAAATTTTCAGGTCTCTAAACAACATCATCAAGATTTTCACACTCTTTAAACAGAGATTCAATTTCATAAGCACCCATAAAAGCAACGAATTCTTCTATTTGTTCCACATCATAATAATCATATATACCATTAGCATAAGAAGCTAAGGTTTCATTATCATTAAATTTGCATGAAATGGGAAGGTGTGGAGCCTCCATCCTAGAGCAACAAGTATAATCATATCTCAAGCATAGTTGCCTAGCATACCAATACAACATATAAATTTGATCCCGTAATAGTTTCCTTTTTTGCGTCAAGCGATAATCCCTAAAGTATTCATGTTGATCCAATGTGTCTCCCATAACATAATTGAATGGGGTTTTCTTAGGATTATCAAAGTAGTACATAATATCTTTCACATAATGAGCATGAAGTGTTTTAGGAGGTTCCCCATCTCCATGAGTAGCAAGTACACCTAATTCTTTTGGTATTTCGTGTTCTATATCCATAACTAAAGATAGAGAACAACTTAGAACAACAAATAAAATATACTTAGTGATAAAGCAAACAAGCACACACGAGAATATTCACCCCACGCTATGTCTCCCCGGCAATGGCGCTAAAAAAGGTCTTGATAACCCACAAGTATAGGGGATCAATTGTAGCCTCTTTCGATAAGTAAGAGTGTCGAACCCAATGAGGAGCTAAAGGTAGAACAAATATTCCCTCAAGTTCTATCAACCACCGATACAACTCTACGCACGCTTAACGTTCGCTTTACCTAAAACAAGTATGAAACTACACCTACTTTGTAGGTGTTGTTGGATAGGTTTGCAAGACAATAAAGAGCACGTAAATATAAACTAGGGGCTGTTTAGATAAATAAGCAATAAATTTAGTATAGCGAGTATGGAAAAGTGGTGGTAGGAGTTGCGGAATTGTCCCTAAGCAATTGACTACTTTACTAAACCGATAACAAGTTTTATGTGGGAGAGGCCACTGCTAGCATGTCATCCCTGACTTGGAATTCTATGCACTTATGATTGGAACTATTAGCAAGAATCCGCAACTACTAACGTTCATTCAGGTAAAACCCAACCATAGCATTAAGATATATTGGCCCCCCTTCAATCCCGTACGCATCAATTTCTATGCTAGGTTGAAGCTTCTGTCACTCTTGCCCTCCAATACATAGTCCTATCAACATACAACTAGCCCTATGGTGTGATCCACGCACGCGCTCATATGATGGGCACCAAAGGACAACAACATAACCACAAGCAAATTAAACCAATCATAGCAATTCACCAATTACCGAAAGGACAACAAAAATCTACTCAGACATCATAGGATGGCAACACATCATTGGATAATAATATGAAGCATAAAGCACCATGTTCAAGTAGAGGGTACAACGGGTTGCGGGAGAGTGGACCGCTGTAGATAGATGGGGGAAGGTGACGGAGATGTTGGTGAAGATGACGGAGGTGTTGGTGTAGATCGCGGTGGTGATGATGGCCTCGGCGGTGTTCCGGCGACATCCGAAGCGAGGGGGAGAGAGCCCCCCTTCTTCTTCTTCTTCTTCCCTGACCTTCTCCCTATATGGGAGATGGGTTTGTCGTATGGTCCATGGTCTCCATGGTGTGACAGGGGCGAGAGCCCCTCCGAGATTGGATCTGTTTCTCTGTCTCTCTCTATTTCTGCATTCCTGATTCTGCCCTTTCACCGTTTCTTATATTACCGGAGATCCGTAACTCCGATTGGATTGAAACTTTGAACACGATTCATTTCCGGATATTAGATTTCTTGCAGCGAAAGAAGGGAATCAACCGCCTTACGGGGTGTCCACGAGTGTTAGGGGAGCGCCCCCCTGCTTCGTGGGCCCCTCGAGCATCGTCTCGCGTTGATTCCACTTCCCAAAATTGATAAATATTCCAAAAATAATCTCCGTAGGTGTTTATCCCGTTTGGACTCCGTTTGATACTGATTTTCTGCGAGACAAAAAACATGCAACAAACAGGAACTGGCACTGTGCACTGGATCAATATGTTAGTCCCAAAAATAGTATAAAAAGTTGTCGAATATTGGCATGGAACAATAAAAAATTATAGATACGATGGAGACGTATCAACAGCGAGGATGACAGTTCCGCCAACAGTCTGGCGCCCGATGATAGGTCAACATTGGAATCATCCCGCTCGTCTTCCATGAGTCTGGCATCGAGCCCAGACCTCGATTACATCCGGATCATGGAAGGGATGCCGCCTCCGGAGTTGTTAGATGACAACCAAACGGACGACGAGCCGTTTGAGGATGAAGAAGAGGACGACGATGATGAGGAGGAGGAATGGTTGAACGATGAGGAGGAGGACGACGACATCACGTCAATGAAAAGCCAACGGTCAGCAGCAAGAAGCGTCCTCGCCAAGGCGATGTGGCAGGGCCATCCAACAACAACAACTAGAAGAAGGACTAAATTAAGCATACTGTATATATCTCTGTTTCCGTTCGCTCATATTAAATCATTATCTATGTTTCCCCTGTCAATCTCATCATAGACGGTTAGTAAAACATATTCGACAGAGATCTTTTACATTATCGCCCATAGGTTGGTTTCTTGAATTGTGTGCCCTGACGAGCACACAATTCACAAAAAAGACCATATGGGCTGTCTATGATGATCACACACAATTTTGATTACTGACCTGTTTGTCAGATATCACACACATCTTGTCACGCCAAACCGTTTGTGTTCAACTCGATCATCGCAAATGGTTCATCGGAGCAAACTGTATGCTGTATATCACGCACACCTTGATATGGCTGTCTGTTTCTGTTGTTCTAGCTCATCGCAAATAGTTCGTATGGATCAATCGTATGCCTCGCTTCGCACACGGAACTAAAATTTGAACCGTCTTTCATGTATCCTTCATTGCAAATGTTTTGCATCTTTTTTGACGGTTTCTTTACATCACCATTTGTGATTAATCCATCGCACACTGTTTCGTCAAAGGGTCTTTGATCGTAGTGTCGCGTTAGCAGCATCCTATAGTAGTGGTAGGCACTCGAACAGAAGTTCGTTTCCTCCGTCTTGCGGTACACCAGACCCTTCCTGATAAATAGGACCCGGTTTCGACTGTGCGCGGTTGAACTGAAGGTCGTTTCCTCTGTTCCACGGTACCCCAGACCGTGTTTCGGTTGTTCTATCAAAGCCGGTTGGCTCTAGTTGAACATGACGCATTCCGACCCTGTCGGTTGCCTCTGCATGAACACAACATCATTTTCCTCCATTCTGACCCAGTCGGTTGGCTACCTATGAATAGGACGCCGTTGCTGCCGTCCGTTGCCTCTCCATGTACACTAGCCCGGGCCGTACATATGCATGAGTACGCGTTCGAGTCCCCGCCCGTATATACGTACGTGGCTGTATTTTTTACCCTTTGGTTGTACGTATGTGTACACGACTTAGACGGGATTGCATGAACTGCTACGTCGGGGGCTCTACTGCGACACGTGCCACTACTTAGTCGGCCATGGTTCATCCTTGCAGAGACACCGATCGACCAGTATGTACGTATACATTTGTGACTAGTCAGACAACACGACGTATGCTTCGACCAGGTGGGTCCCATCTGCCAGGGAGGATAACAACACACTTCCTAGCATGGAAAGATATAGTTGCTGGGTCCCAGCTGTTAGGGGAGGAATCATTTTATTTTGCGAGTAATAAGGAGGCACTTCCTTGTGTTTGAAGATGTAGCTGGTGGGTCCAGCTGTCAGCCCGACCGCCTAAAGTCCTCTTCCGATGGCTGTCATTCGTTTACCTTGTCGACCACGCTACGCCGAGAGCATCAAGGCAGTGGAGGATAGCGAGGCCTAGGAAGGGAATGACGCAGAGCTAGGGAAGACGAGGCAGGTGGATGCCCACACAGAGGGGAGTACAAGGGTTCACTGGTTCGGCTGCGGTGTAAGGCTGCCATCGCAGGAGAATAACAAGGGGTTTGGGTGAGTAGAGGGAAGGCCTGGCCAGTGGTAGTATGGCCGGGCGGTGAGCCCTGCGGACAACATAGTCGGATGTGGGAGGCTGGAGCAGGCGGTACGAGGGGCACTGGTTTGGGCGGCTGGAGCAAGAAGACCAGAGGTTGAAGACGCAGCAGAGCCGTTGGATTAACATCCAATGGTCACTGCATCTAGAATCGTTTATTGACTAAGTTGACAAATCCCTGTGTATGCGTCAACTTAGTAGGCCCACAAACCAGCCTCCAAATCTGGTGAGTCCCAGCTAGCAGGGGGACTCATTTTTTTGCGCGTAATAAGGTGGCACTTGCGTGCGAAAATGTTTTTTGTTTTTTTAATTTCTTCTTTTTTGAGTTAGAATAAGAAGAAAATAATTAAGCATCTTTGGTACAATCTATATTTTTGCGAAATGGATCATAATAGAGCTGGTGGGTCCTAGCTGTCAGGAAGAGGAAACTTTTTTTCCGCATAATAAAGGAAGCACTTCCTTGCGTGCGAAGATGTAGCTGGTGGGCCAAACGTGCCAGGGGGAGAAATCATTTGTTTTCACATAATAAGGAGGCACTTGCTTGCGTGTGACCATAGGCCATGTGTGTCCCTACTATCAGCCAGTCCATGTACATGCTGCTTCCGATTGCTATTGTTTGTTGACAAACTTGACCAAGCCGTGCCGAGAGAACCAACGCGATGGACGATGGCGAGGCGTAGGAAGGGAACGACCCAGAGCCGATGAAGACACAACAATGGATGCCCACGTGGAGGGGAGTATGATGGTTCATTGGTTCAGCTGCAGTGTGTGGCTGCCATAGCCGGAGAATAACATGAGGTGTTGGTGAGTAGAGCAATGGGCTGGACGGTGCTGGGAGTAGGGTGGGCCGGTGAGGCCTGCGCGACAGCACAACCGGCCATGAGAGGCATTAGCAGGCGGTACCACCGGTGGTGGTTTGGGCGGATGAAGCAACAATATCTGAGATTAAAGAAGCACGAGAGCCATTAGATGGACATCTAATGATCACTGCTACTAGAATCGTGTGTTGACTATAAGTTGACAAAGCCTTGAATGCGCATCAACTTAGTAGGCCTACAAGTGAGCATCACATATGTGGAAGAGAAATATAGTCCATTTGCGATTTGTAATAATGTTACAACCCATTTTTGAATTCTAATGGAATTTACTGCAGCCAATTTACTGTTTGTTAAAATTACAGTTCATTTCATAGCCACGACAACGGTTAATAATTTCAACCAACCGCTTAAAAAATCAAGAAAATTTCTAGCATTTTGATGGGATCAAAAATATTTTTATGCCAAAATTTCGAGTCAAATTAAATCTAATTTCAAAAAAATGTATTAGGTAAAAATCCAACAAAACTTTGCATGCGCAAGAAGTAATGAAATTAAAAAATTTAAAATCCAAAAATAACAATTTTGAAACTAATTACCTGTTCGTTGTTTTTTATATTTACAGCCCAATTTTATAATTACAACCCATTTATTATTTCTTAAAGTCCATTTCCTTGGCAAGCCTAATGCATCCCTCCTAGGAAAGATTTGCAGCCGAGCAGGGCGGAGAATAACAAGTTGACCTGGGTTGGGTATTCCTCAAAAAAAGTATAGGTGGGCTAGCCATTTTCACCTTGAAAAAAATAATAATATTTGGGCTGGATATTTGGTCGACATAAAATAATAGCCAGAGCTTGATGGGCCACAGCCTGCCCAGTTGATACCTTGCTCCTCTGAACAACAACAAAAACATCACTCAAGAATAACTCTGCTCACACCTCAAAAAGCAAAAACTACTCGAGCTGCTGGGTCCCAACTGTCGGCCGCTCCTTGTGCAATTCTCTTGTTTATCAACTATATAGGTTGACAATGGTGTGGGACCGTGATGATAGGAAACCAGGAGGAAGCAATTTTTTTATATTTGTATATAATAAGGAGGCACTTGTGTACGTACAGCTATGGCCCTGGTGGGTCCGGACTATCATCCTCTCCACGTATAGTCATCTCTTAATTCATCATGTTTGTTGACCATGTTGAAAATGCAAGACAACGGTGCCATGACGAGCGCGAGGACGACAGAGAGGGCCTCGCCAGCCCTATGGATGGTCTGATATAGCGTCCGCTGCTCATTCAGGAAGCCAGGATCATAGGGCCACATGTCGGCGCCAGCATTGTCGTTTGCTTGTTTGCCGGCGATTCGTCCCTCCGCAAGCTGGTGCTCGTTGAGGAGACAGAGGTTGTAGCACTCATCCTCCTGTGCTTGCCGGAATGATGATTCCGGCAGCGCTGGTAGCTCTTTCGCCCTTAGGGCTTCAAAGTGCGGCCACACCTGCTCTATGGTGAACAAGACATGAACCAGCTCGGGCGGGCACCGACTCCTGGTCGGAAGCCTCGTCCATGGTCTAGTTGTCATTGCTGAGCTCGGTGAGCTCGCTAGAGAGCCAGTATGTCTGGCTGCTGAACCAGACCATTGTCAAGCACGAGTCTGACAGCCCTGGCCCACCCAGACCTCCTCCCTCGCCTGCGCGCGCTTTCCCCCTAAAATGGTCAGTGCCGCCCGCGCCGCTTCCCAGGGCAGGCGACTGCTCCGCGTTCAAACGACACAACTGCCATCTGTTCGTCTATTTGCCGCTCACATTAATGATACGCGGTTGCCAAGGCAGCTACTTCGGTGCCACCCATCCATCCCTCTGTCGCCCACCATTTCTATATAAACTGGTGCGCTGCCATAGCCGCAATCATCTACCTCTGCTCCCTTTCTCCTCTACACACCACTCCCACCATGGCTTGCTCGCACTTCGGCGCTCTTCGGGATAGGCGGACAACGGACCAAAAGAAAATGATGGTAGCCATTGTTGCCGACTAGATGGCCGATAGGCAGGCAGAGGATGATGATGTCCCAATGGAGAACGTGGTTGTCGACGAGACGTCGCCAACCCTCTCCTCCGCGCTGATACGTCTCCAATGTATCTATAATTTATGAAGTATTCATGCCATGTTCACAACAATTTTATATGGTTTTGGTATGATTTTCAAGGAACTAACCCGGACTGACGCTGTTTTCAGCAGAACTACCATGGTGTTGTTTTTTGTGCAGAAATTAAAGTTCTCCAAATGTGCTGAAACTTTTCGAAGATTTTTTTGGCACAAAAGAGACCCCCGAAGCTTCATGGGAGGGCCAGAAGAGCCACAAAGAGGGTACAACCCACCAGGGCGCGCCTGAGGGACTGAGCTTGCCCCGGTGGGTTGTGCTCACCTCGAGGCCCATCTTCATGTGAAACTGGCACCAAAAGATCCTATAAATATAGAACCATCAGAGATAACCCTAGATTAGAAGTTCTGCCGCCGCAAGCCTCTATAGCCACAAAAAACCAACCTAGACCCCGTTCCGGCACTCCGCCAGAGGAGTAAATCATTACCGGTGGCCATCTTCATCATCCCGGCAGCCACCATGATGAGGAGGGAGTAGTCCACTCTCGGGGCTGATGGTTTGTACCAGTAACTATGAGTTTAATCTCTCTCTCTCTCTCTCTGTCTATCTCTCTCGTGTTCTTGAGATGGCACGATCTTGATGTATCGTGGGCTTTGTTAATATAGTTGGGTCATATGGTGTTTCTCCCTCTCTATCTTATAGTGATGAATTGAGTTTTCCCTTTGAGATTTCGTTGTTATCGGATTGAATAATTTTATGGATTTGAGAGCACTTGATATATGTCTTGCATATGGATATTAGTGGTGACAATGTGGTATTATATTGATTCACTTGAGATATATTTTGGCACTCAACTCGCGGATTCCCGAGGTGACATTGGGGTAATCTATGCATAGGGGTTGATGCACGTTCTCATCTTTTGTTTCTCCGGTAGAAAACTTGGGGAACTCCTTGAGGTTCTTTGTGTTGGATTGAGTATTATGAATCTGAATTTGCTTTGGTGTTAGTTTACTAAGAACACTTGATAGATTGATCAGAAAGAATAACTTGGTGTTATTTTAGTACGAACTCGTGCTAGATGGATCGTAAAGAATAACTTGGTGTTATTTTAGTACAAACTCTTGGATAGATCAATCGGAAAGAATAGCTACAACAATTTATTCTCAAGTTCTCCTCTAGATAAGAACTTTGGAGTGATTCTTCATCGCTGTTTGAGGGATGGTTATATGATCCATTTAGATTAGCATTGTTGAGATATTGCACTAGCGAAAGTACGGACCCTAGGGCTCATTTTCAAGCATTGCAATACCATTTGTGCACTGTTTTATCAATTGCTACCCTGCTGTTTTTTATTGTTCCTATTACAAAAATCAATATCTACTATCATTACTACACTTTTATTACCATCTCTTCACCGAACTAGTGCACCTATACAAATTACCATTGTATTTGGTGTGTTGGCAAGAAAGTTTTTTTTATTTGGTTGCAAGGTTGTTTGAGAGAGACCATCTTCATCCTATGCCTCCTATGGATTGATAAACCTTAGGTCATCCACTTGAGGGAAATTTGCTACTATCCTACAAAACTCTGCGGCTGGAGGCCCAACACGAGTCTACAATAACAAGTTGTGTAGTAGACATCAAGCTCTGTTCTGGCGTCGTTGCCGGGGAGGTGAGTGCATGAAGGTATATCTTTAGATCTTGCAATTGAATCTTTTAGTTTCTTGTTTTGTCACTAGTTTGGTTTATGAAACTAAAACTCCAAAAAATGTAATTGAGGTTGCATCATATTATCCATCTTTAAAATGACTTCTGTGAAAATGATGGAAAGGAGTATTGTGCTCGATTGACAGAAGAAGAATTCTATAAAATATTTGAGAAAAAAATCTTTGGATGATGAGCATGATTGCAATGTTGTTGGTATGAACTCTTTGAATATCCATGATGCTAACGATATGCAAAGCCATAAGTTTGGGGATGCTATGTTTGATGAAGATGATATTTTTAATCGCCCAAGTTTTGATGAAAAATTTACTATGATGATTTCATGCCTCCTATTTATGATTATTATATCGATGATAGTGGTTTTGGAGAGGTCATGACATTATTTAATGATGAATCCACTATGCTGGAAGAGGTTTCAATTGATTATGAGAATAAAGTTGCTACCTTTGATGATTATTGTGATGACATGTATTCTATAAAGAATAATGATAACCATGAAACTTGTCATCATGATTTGAATTTTCAATTCCATGATAGTTATTTTGTTGAGTTTGCTCCCACTACTAATTGTGAGAATAAATTTTCTTATGTGGAGAGTAATAAAATTTCTATGCTTGTGGATCAGGAAAAGAATGCTTTATATGGTAGTTATATTGTTGAATTCATTCATGATGCTACTGAAATTTTTTATGAGAGAGGAACATATGCTTGTAGGCTTCTCACTAATATCAAGTTTCCTCTCTATGTGTTGAAAATCTTGAAGTTGCACTTGTTTTTCCTTCCTGTGCTAGTTGATTCTTGCTCCCAAAAGTTATTTGCTCACAAAATCCTTATGCATAGGAAGTGGGTTTGGCTTAAATGTGCTTGCCATGTGTTTCATGATGCTCTTGTTATGTTTCAATACTTTCTTTATGTGAGCATCATTGAAATCATCATGTCTACCTAAAAAGGCATTAAAGAGAAGCGCTTGTTGGGAGACAACCCAACACTTTTACCTACTGGTTTTGTGTGTTCACATGATTAAGCTACCGTAGTAATCTTGTTTTATAGCTTTTGCTTCAATAAAGTGCCAAGTAAAGTCGTCGGGATAGTGTGGATGATAGTTGATTTGATCTTGTTGGAAAGCACAAATTTTTGTGTCTAGTAAAACAGTTTTCAAAAATCACAGAATTGACGAAAGCTTCTGAATTTTTTACACAAGATTGATATAAACATTTCCTACATTGTCCTAGTTTTGCAGAATTTTTGGAGTTACAGAAGTATGGTTAGAGTCAAGATTACTACATACTGTTATGTTTTTGACAGATTCTGTTTCCAATGCATAGTTTGCTTGTTTCCTAGTTTCTATGACTTATATTGCTCAATATAAATCGTGGAAATGATAAGGTACAATAGGCATTGTGTGAAGCAATTATGAATCTTGCCTTTGACAGTACCAAAGTGAATGATTTTTCTTTATAATACTAACCTATCTCACGAAGTTCCGTTATGTTTTGTGTGATTGAAGTTTTTAAATTTTGGGTGAGATATCGATATGAGCAGAATGAGGAGTGACAAGACCCTAAGCTTGGGGATGCCCAAGGCACCCCCAAGGTAATATTGAACAAAGATCCAAGCAACCAAGCTTGGGGATGCCCCGGAAGGCATCCCCTCTTTCGTCTCCAACAATATCGGTAACCTTACTTGAGGCTATATTTGTATTCGTCACGTGATATGAGTTTTTCTTGGAGCGTCATTTTCTTTTGTTTATTTGTTTGCTCTTATTTATAATAATGCTTTGTATCTTTTATTTCAATAAAAATGTCAAGTATAGCCTTTGCCTTGCTTATTTTGCAAGTCTATATGTTGTTGTTCGAAAATAGAAAGTTGCACGCTAGTGTGTGAATTCTTGAAAAAAGTCAGAATGTGATAAAATGTTGAAACTTTTTGCACAATAAGATATGGTAAATTTTCTACACTTTGGTAAATTTTCAGAATTTTTGAAGTTCTAGAAGTATGAATCTTCTTGCAATCTTTACAGAATGTCCTGTTTTGGCAGATTGCTATTATGTTTACATTGTTTGCATATGTTTGATGTTTAATGATTCTATTTGAGGATAGGAGTATTAAATATGCACATTTCGTATGCAATGTTAAATAATAATTTTAGTGATTTGCTACAGTAGAGAATGATAAGGTGTTGCATTGATTTATACTAACTTATCTCACGAGTTCTTGTTGAGTTTTGTGTGGATGAAGTTTTTAAGATTTAGGGAAATCGTGATATAAAAGAATTAAGGAGACACAAAAGCTCAAGCTTGGGGATGCCCAAGGCATCCCAAGTTAATATTCCAAGAAGTCTCAAGCATCTAACGCACCCCAGCTTTCTTCATCAACAACTATCGGTTAGCCTTTGTTGAACCTAAGTTTTTGCTTCTTCACATGATATGTGCTATTCTTGGAATGTCATTTTATTTTGTTTTGCTTACTGTTTTAATAAAATACTTAGATTTGAAAGTTTTTAAATAAGAGAGAGTCCTTAAATAGCTACCAATTTACTTAACTACTCGCTTGATCTTCACTTATATCTTTTTGGAGTAGTTTGTCATTTACTCTTGTGCTTCACTTACATCCTATGAGTAAATTGTTGAATGAATTGAGTATAATGAAGTTGAAATTATATGCTCATATCATGCCTAGTAGTAGCTTCAATTTGGTTTAGAAAGTGATTTTTTTAAGCTTGACAATCACAATATTGGTCATACAAGCAATTCATGAAGGATTAGTATAAGGAAGAGAACTTTCACATGCAAATATATTATCTTGGACATTTTCTATGATTGTGAGCAAATTAGTTGAAGTTGGACAAGGAAGACAATGTAATGAGTTATGTTTGGGTATATTTGCATAGAATTTATATTGTTATGGATCCTCCAACATGTGGTGTTTTCCTAGGATCTTTTGCTAGCCAAAAACTCGTACTAAGTAGAGATACTACTTGTGCATCCAAAAACCCTTAAATCCAATTTCTTGCCATGAGTGACCACTATACCTACATATGGATTGAATAAGATCCTTCAAGTAAGTTGTCATCGATGCATAAATCAATAAAAATTGCTCCTAAATATGTTTGATCTTTTATTATAAGGGAAAATTTAGCGTTGTACAAACTTTTGATGGCAAAGTAATAAAAGCGACGGACTGCATAATAAAGGTTGCTATAATAAGGGGCAATATAACGTGACATTCCTTTGTATTAAGAGCTTGGGCATCCAAATAAAAAGCGCATGACAACCTCTGCTTCCCTCTGCGAAGGGCCTATATTTTACTTTTCAGTATTTACTTTTATGCAAAGTGTCAATAGTATGCATTCTCATTTCAACCTCAATTATTCTCTAGTTGGCAAGCATCATGTGGTGGGGAAATATCTAGGCACATATGACGAGTCAAATATATTTGATCATGATTTATTATTGTTGACAATTATCTTTATGATAAATGAGTTGGGAGGCAAAATATTAAGCCCCTATCTTTCTCTGTGTTCGATGGATGCCATTTGTTTTGAGAATATGCTTTGAGTACTAGAACTCATGGAAGACTATATGATGATTGAATATGTGGAGTTCTTACTTAGACTCTGTTGAATAAGTTGAATTGCAATTGTTTGGTGACTAAGTGTATAGGTTGTTGAGTTTCAAGATAATTCATCTTTTGAACCTTAACATGTGAATTGGTTGCTACTTTGTCATGATGAGTTTTATGAGAAATAGTAGTTGTTATGATGCTAGGAAAAGTGATTGAAATTATCATTGACCAAACTTATGCACTATGCTAGCATTCACACTTCATAAATTATTTCTTTTATCATTTACCTACTCGAGGATGCGTAGGAATTAAGCTTGGGGATGGTGATATGTCTCCAACGTATCTACAATTTATGAAGTATTCATGCCATGTTTACAACAATTTTATATGGTTTTGGTATGATTTGCAAGGAACTAACCCGGACTGACGATGTTTTCAGCAGAACTACCGTGGTGTTGTTTTTTATGCAGAAATGAAAGTTCTCCAAATGAGCTGAAACTTTTTGACAATTTTTTTGGAACAAAAGAGACCCCCGAAGTTTTGTGGGAGGGTCAGAAGAGCCACGAGGACGGCACAACGCACCAGGCGCCCCTGAGGGACCTGACTTGCCCCGGTGGGTTGTGCTCACCTCGAGGCCCATCTTCGCGTGAAACCGACGACAAAAATCCTATAAATAGAGAAACCATCCGAGATAACCCTAGATCAGAAGCTCTGCCGCCACAAGCCTCTGTAGCCACGAAAAACTAATCTAGACCCCATTCCAGCACTCCATCGGATGGGAAATCATCACCGGTGGCCATCTTCATCATCCTGGCGGCCACCATGATGAGGAGGGAGTAGTCCACCCTCGGGGCTGATGGTTTGTACCAGTAGCTATGAGTTCAATCTCTCTCTCTCTCTCTCTCTCTCTCTCGTGTTCTTGAGATGGCACGATCTTGATGTATCGCAGGCTTTGTTAATATAGCTGGATCATATGGTGTTTCTCCCTCTCTATCTTATTGTGATGAATTGAGTTTTCCCTTTGATATTTCATTGTTATCGGATTGAATAATTTTATGGATTTGAGAGCACTTGATATATGTCTTGCATATGAATACCTGTGGTGACAATGGGGTATTATATTGATTCACTTGAGATATGTTTTGGCATTCAACTCGCAGATTCCTGAGGTGACATTGGGGTAATCTATGCATAGGGGTTGATGCACGTTCTCATCTTTTATTTCTCCGGTAGAAATCCTGGGGTACTCTTTGAGGTTCTATGTGTTTGATTGAGTATTATGAATCTGAACTTGCTTTGGTGTTATTTTTGTACAAACTCTTAATAGATCAATCGGAAAGAATAACTTGGTGTTATTTTAGTACAAACTCTTGATTCATCGATTGGAAAGAATAACTTGGTGTTATTTTAGTACGAACCCTTGGATAGATCAATCGGAAAGAATAGCTACAAACAATTTCTTCTATGTTCTCCGCTAGATAAGAACTTTGGAGTGATTCTTCATTGCACTTTGAGGGATGGCTATACGATCCATTTAGTTTAGCATTGTTGAGAGATTGCACTAGCGAAAATACGGACCCTAAGCCTTATTTTCAAGCATTACAATACCGTTTGTGCTTCGTTTTATCAATTGCTACCTTGCTGGTTTTTATTGTTCCTATTACAAAAATCAATATCTACTATCATTACTACACTTTTTTACCATCTCTTCACCAAACTAGTGCACCTATCCAAATTACCATTGTATTTGGTGTGTTGGGGACACAAGAGACTTTTTATTATTTGGTTGTAGGGTTGTTTGAGAGAGACCATCTTCATCCTTCGCCTCCCACGGATTCATAAACCTTAGGTCATCCACTTGAGGGAAATTTGCTACTGTCCTACAAAACTTGGCGCTTGGAGGCCCAACACGAGTCTACAAGAACAAGTTGTGTAGTATACATCACACGCTATCCTCGCCAGGGCATTGCACCATGACCATCGGCGAGGTCCGTGCCGAGGAGCAGGCCAATGCCGCCTACAACCACCATGTCCTCCAGGAGCACCTGCAGGCGGAGGAGCAGATTGTCTCGGAGCGGGCGGAGTAGGAGGCGCTGCTCGAGTCATGCCGCTTCGCCCGCAAGAGCCGCCTCGCACGCTGGCGGTACCACATGCGGGTGGCGGAGGTTGCGGGTGCCTACAAAGAGGGCGATGAAGCGGGCGAGGCATTGTTTGGTGAGACCGACGGTGAGGCAGAGGACAATTCCGGCTCAACGAGGCGCCGCCCCACCAGTACCAAGGTGGAGGACTTTGCTGGCTACGTTGAGGCCCCACCCCGTCAACAACGAGGTAGAGGACATCACCGGCTCTACTAAGGCCTCGCCCTGCCGGCAATGATGGTGCGGATTTCCCCTGCTCCACCAAGGCGCTGCCCCGCCGGCAACGAGGCAGAGGACATTGCCGGCTCTGTCGAGGCCCCGCCCCACGGGCAGCGAGGAGGCACCACATAGAAAACGAGGAAGAGTAGAATACGGTAGGTCATTGCCGCTCGGTTCCAATTAAGGCCACCACTCCTACCCTCTGGTTGAAGCCAAGCTTGGCGGGTTGAAAATCAACGACCAATTAGCTGCTCGGCAGCAATGTGGAGTCAGGCAGCTTTACTTCCCGTGGCTCGGGAGTCGGAGCTAGAGAAGAAGCTTTAGTTCTTGGGGCTCAACCGGACACGGGGAATGAGCGCCGGAGATCATAGATTAGGTTAATTAATTATACCTCGAGCGCATCCCTTCTTAGTTGAAGAATGTCTGAAATGTAATGAAATCCGGCATGTTTATATGAATTCGGCCATGTATGAATGAATTTATTCTGATTAGTTTGAATTCTTGTATGAGTGGCATTAGATGAACATGCAAAACAATAGTACTAGCATTATTCTCAGGACGCATGGTGATCACCTTGTTTGCTACAGTTTCACACATACAAGAAGTTTGAGCATCTTTTTAGCGTGCCTGTACATTGCAATCAAACTCACAAGCCTAGCAAATTCATAGGCAACATTCACAACAATCGATGATTATGCATCTCAATGATTCACATGTCAGAGCTAATATTTACTTCACAACTAAAGACACAAATACATAAAAATCAATCAATGCTGCTGACAGCAAAGGGGGTCCCATTCCAAAATATCAAACACATGTCTTCTTGCTAACATCAATGAGAAAAATTTGACAAGGTTATCCCATTCCAAAATATCAAATGCATGTCTTTTTGCAAACATCAATGAGCAAACTTTAACAAGGTTTTCCCATTCCAAAATATCAAATGCCTACGTTTGTGGAATGGGTGGGGTTTGCCATCAGTTTGCACATTGACATGTCACCTTGCGCTAAATAAACCAGCTGCTCTTTTTGTGTAGTTCCACTAAAATCAACCAACTTCATGCGTAGCTTGCAGGATTTTGCCTTTGTATGTTGCAACGCCTTGAACACATCGACACCTCCTTTCTTGCAGCTAATTTTGTGGCTGAAGGTGGTGATGAATGATTCGAGAACATTCGATGTATTGTGCATGATGAAGTATTATGGAGGGCACGAACCATCAGAACATTTTGTGCAATCCCCAGTGAAATCAAGTTGAGAATCCCTATTTGCATAAATACAAAAAAGTGATTAGTATGTAGCAAACTGTATTATGAATTTACAGTTACGAATCCACAGTTTAAATAGGACATACATGATCCATGCAGAGCACACATTATAAAAATGGAACTCACCAGGAAGAATCCTAAAACAACATTGTATTGGCCATCACAACAACAAAGATGGAGATATGTGAGTCCTTCTGAGCTGAAATTAGTTTGTTCTTGTGGGCAGTAATGTCTTCAACTGCTCCCTTCTGATAAGAAGAGACTAGGCTTCTTCATACTTGCATAGTCCGAACTAGGCACTTCACACACTCCATATTCTTCTTCAAAGGAGTAGGATCCTATTGTGCAAAGACAAGAGAGCAACTAAATGCTAGCATCCCTATTTGCTTGAAAAAAAAGAAAAAAAATATTTAAAACATCCATTACATTAACAATGGGAGTAACTGATGAACTCTATAGTCACAGAGAGATGCATCCTCATTATCCTCATAGGAAATGATATGAAACAACAACTCAACTTGAACTGTATTATTACTTCATTTTATCAATGGCTATAACATGGCAAACTAGTGCCTCAATTTTTTAGCATCCTTAGATTAACATGTGAAATATTACCTATCGGCTTTCAAGGAACCAGGGTACCCAGACTTGCCTGCCTGCAGCCCACGGCATGGCTCCCCGATGGCCTGGTACGGCCCAGCGGCAAGGCTCTAATACGAGATGACTGTCAGTGTCAAAACCGGCGGATCTCGGGTATGGGGTCCCGAACTGTGCGTCTAGGCGGATGGTAACATGAGACAAGGGACATGATGTTTTACCCGGGTTCGGGCCCTCTCGATGGAGGTAAAACCCTACTCCTGCTTGATTAATATTGATGATATGGGTAGTACAAGAGTTGATCTACCACGAGATCAGAGAGGCTAAACCCTAGAAGCTAGCCTATGGTATGATTGTTGTTCGTCCTACGGACTAAAACTCTCCGGTTTATATAGACACCGGAGAGGGCTAGGGTTACATAGAGTTGGTTACGGTGGGAGGAGATATTCATATCATATCGCCAAGCTTGCCTTCCATGCCAAGGAAAGTCCTATCCGGACACGGGATGAAGTCTTGAATCTTGTATCTTCATAGTCCGCGAGTCCGGCCAAAGGTCATAGTCCGGCCATCCGGACACCCCCTAATCCAGGACTCCCTTAGTAGCCCCTGAACCAGGCTTCAATGACGACGAGTCCGGCGTGCCAATTGTCTTCGGCATTGCAAGGCGGGTTCCTCCTCCGAATACTTCATAGAAGATGTTGAACACAAGGATAGTGTCCGACTCTGCAAAATAAGTTCCACATACCCCCGTAGAGAGAATAATATCTGCACTAATCTAATTTGCTGACGTATTCCGCAGCGTGACATCACGCCACGGCCAAGCCTTCACTCGAATCATTTTACTGTTCCACCTCAGTGCATTTAACGAGGCGGTTTCCTTGGCACGTCTTGTCAAAGCAGAGATCGTGTCCCCTTATTCCGGGATTCTCATCAATACGGGCGTGGGTAACCCAACCGTGCCTTTTGGTATGACTCCCTAATTGAAAGTGAGTCCCAAACGGTTACGGGGAGGGCTCTTGGTATTCAACTCCTTTAAAGAGACCAAGGCTCGACTCCTTTCTTTTCAATCCAATCGAATCCGCCCCTCGCCTCGAGTTCTAACACCCAAAGCTCTAGTTTTAGGAGCTTCGGACCTTCAATGATGTCCGGCTCCGACCTTCAAGGCCGGTGGATGCCTTCCTTCGTTACGGAAGAAGACGCGCGAAAGCTGAGAGATGTCAGGTATCTAACCGGCGAAATCTCGCATAGGCTGCCTGCTCAAGGGCAGGCCATTCCCACTCCCCAGCCCGGTGAGAGCGCGGTGTTCACATCTCACTTCCTTTGGGGGCTAGGCTTCCCGATTGATCCCTTCGTGAGGGGGCTTATGTTTTATTACGGGCTAGAATTCCACGACTTAGCTCCGGAGTCCATCCTCCAAATCTCATCATTCATTGTCGTGTGTGAGGCCTTCCTCCATATTACTCCTCACTTCGGATTGTGGCTTAGAACCTTCAAGGTGGAACCGAAGATGATCGAGGGGCAGCACGCTGAGTGCGGAGGAGCTATCATAAGCAAGATGGCCGACGCTCCATGGCCCGAGGTCTCTTTCCAAGAGGAGTTCGGCTTATGGCAATGGGACTGGTTTTACATCACAGCCCCCAGGGGCACCACATGGGTGGCGCCACCTGCTTTTCACTCGGGTCCCCCACCACGGCGAGCGTCATGGGTCAATGAAGGGCTTATCTGGGGGCCGTCCAAAGATGTGCCCCTACTGCAGGACCGCATTCAAGATCTCCTAGAAAGAGATATTAACTTGACCGTAGTGGCACAAGTTATGCTAATTCGCCGCATGTTGCCCTGCAAATGTTGCCCTCTCCGACTGTGGGAATTCAATCCGGAGGGACAGCGAGTCCTCCAACATTTTATGGGCGCGACGCCTGTGGAGATGTACAAATTGTTCTTCGGATCACAAGCAAGGTGTTCGGACTTGTCCGAGGACGCAGGTCTGAGCTGCAATCGCCCGGATGCTCAAGTAAGTAGCCCCGTATTTGGACACGCCATCCGTATTTTCATCATAAAGTTTCCCTTTAACAGAGCTATCCTTTGAACAGGAGTGGATAGCGAAGGCAAAGCTTATCAGGTGTCCAGCCCCCCTGCCCGAGACCGTGCCGGATCCCGTGTTAACCAGGATGCTGGAGATTATGCTTTCGGCAAAGGGCGAAGAGGGGAACCAAGGAGCTACTGCCTCCGCGAAGGAGGCTGTCAGGAAGGGAGGAATCGAGAATTCCCCCAACCTGGGAAAGAAAAGGACTGCCTCTAAAGACCCGGAGGGGATGGCCTCGAAACGGGGGAAGAAATCTTTGCCAGAGGATCCGGCGCCGGACAATGCCCCGGCTGCATTGCGCCCTCAAGGAGATCAACTCTCCTCTGAGCCGTAAGTAAAGATAGGGGTTCCAAAATGAGTGGCATCCCTGTTTTATTTCTGAGGAAGATAACTGAAATATTACCTTGCAGTTCGGATCTCAACCCTTCTCAGCAGAGCTCATCTTCAGGGGATCTTCATCCGGAGATGATGGAGAGCGAAACGCCTCCCCTAGCCGCACTATCTTACGAGGCAGGCGACCCCGAGGTGTCATCCCGGAGGGTTTTTCCAAGTCCGGACCCTGAAAAAGGTCGTCAGGCTAGTCCGGCACCCTCTGGTGCACGGTTGGAGGGGCTGAAGGATCTGCTCGGGCGATCGTCCATCTCAGAAGAACACCGTATGTTGATGAACACGGTGATAGGAAGGATTTCATCCGCGGAAAGCGGATTGTACGAGGCCGCCAGGAGTTTACTGACAGGCTTTGAGGTACGTGAAAAGGTGTACCTTTTGGTAGAACCGCATATATAAAATGCGCCCTGTATAAATAGTAGCCCCTGAGACTCTGTGTTGTCAAAAGTGACGGCGCACAGAGGATCATAACCCCAGGTATAATATGTCACCTTTTTATGAAGGTGGCGAGGCGTTCGGTGGCTAGCCGGACTGATGAATCTGCCGGGCTAAAGTGGCAACTTGACGTGGCGGATGCCGACATCGCGCTTGTAAATAAGCGGCTAGACGAGGCACAAGGTATGCTCCACATACATCTCATAAGAGGAGTTCGATGCTCGCGCCTTATAAGATATGTGCTTAATGTAGATGGTCCTGCTGCCATGGAGAACCTTTCGGCGGAACTTGCCCGAGCCAAGGAGCAAGCAAGGAAAAGTGATGCGGCTGCCGTTAAGGTGGCTGAAGAGCTAAAAGCCGAACAGGCTGCTCACTGCCAGAGCAAGAAAGTAATAGCCGAGATGGCTATAAATTGAAGGATGTTGCCGACCGCTGTAAATTTCTCGAACAAGAAGATAGGGCGGCTCAGAAGGACCTTGAGAAGATCACTGCCGAGTCCAAGGATACTCGCTCTGCAATGAGAGATATGAAGGAGAAGCTATGTCAGGCCGGAGATATCACGGCTGGAAAGCCCTATATGCTGCGGATGAAGTTCGGGGATCCTAAGTATGCTCCGTTAGACCGGCAGTGGAGTGTGGAAAACACTTATCTGGATTTGGCAGCGAGTGCGGCAGACGCAACTGAACACTTCCGAGGTCGAGGTGACCATGAATTGGAAGAACTTTTTTGGTCGCAGTTCCACAATCCAGAACGCCCACTTTCGGTATCCGACCGTTTGGCCGCCTGGGCGGAGCTGAACAGGTTATCCGGACTCGCCATGAGGTATGTTGCGAGTCGTTTGTGGCCGGAAGAGCCAGAGCCGAAGAGTTATTTTAGCTTGGTGCAGCAGTTCCTTGGTTCGGTGCCACATGTTGATGCAATGAAGAGGTCAGCGTGCATAGAGGGTGCACAAATGGCTCTTGCCCGTGTCAAAACATACTGGGCGAATATGAAGGCCAGTGTTGTTGCATCCTGGGATTCGGACGAAAGCCGAGTACCTGCCAAGCACTACTTTGAGGAAGTTCTTCCGGGCGCTCGTTTAATAGAGGCGCAATGCTCGAAGGATGTTGTGTTCGAATAGCATGTGCTATTGTAAAAGGAATATTTTGATAGAATATAAAAGATTTTTATACTTGTGCTTGCAAGAATTATAATACCTCCTGTGCGGCCGTTAATGTATATGTGTATATAACCTGAAAGATGGCAATCATTGGCTTCAGCCCCCATGCATATAATGCGGGGGTGTTCGCAAAAAGGCGCCTTTTCACACTTAATCCAACGTCTTGGTCCTACAAAGGAGGTGATAGCGCAGCGAACTAGGCAACCGGACTATAATGCTTTATCACTTTCACTTAGCCATAGGAGTTTGACAGTGGGGCTACTTAATAGCCCCTAGGGGCACCGCGCTCGCCCGAATTCGGGGCGCGTGTGTGCCTGACCGGGAAGCGGCCCTTCGTTAATGCGGAGGAATCCTAAAGAATCCGAGAGTCATCGAGTGGTTGACCAGTCTCTCGCTATATCATGACAGTCAGTTTTCGGCTTTCTCTACTGAGGTGCTCGCCTGGCCGAACCGGGGCACAATCACAGTAGTTCTCCTGGTGCCGCCTTAGCTGATAGAGCAAAACGTAAGGCAGCAAAACACAGGAGCCGGGCAAACCCAACATTTGACCAAAGACATGATTCGGAGCTGATGCATATAAGGCCAAACTCACGACGCTGAACACTCCCTAAGGTATTTGGTCTTTATGTAGACGGGCCGAACCAAAGCCCTTGGTAAAAAAGCCCCTGGTGTCCAGGTACGCGCAAGATTCTGGCGTGGCCAGATGCCAAGACGCCAGCCTCCTCCTCGGTTATAGCGAAAACCGAGGGATGTTTATCAACAAGAGACAGTAAAAAAGGTTTACGCAGGGTCTTAATCTGAAAAGAATCCTTAAAACGGGTCCCTACTGCACGTCTGCGCCTGTGTCTCCGTTGTGCCGTATCCTGGACGGGCGTAGCACGGTGTTCGTCTGCGAAAGAGAGGAACTTAGTAAAAAATAATCATGCGAGAAATCTATATTAAAATAAACAAAATATAGTACAGAGACATGAGCAAAATTGAGCCATATTGTCTCCTGGTGTAAACACGCCGAGCCCCTTGTACAGGGTTATGCGGCTATTAAGCCTTTGTACGTTTACGCCGAACTCGTCGAGCCGTGTCCGGGATAGTAGGGCTGGATTAGTGTGTGGCTGTCCAGGCAGCCGCACCATTACCCGTACTTTGGGGATCAATTGATATTTCCCTTTAATGAGATGATGCCTCGTGGACCGGGCATTTTGAGTGTAAGGGATGCATAATGCGGTATTGCGTTAAAGCGGGCGAAAGCTTCACGTCCCAGTAGCGCTTGATAGCGACTTATGAATGGGGCGATGTGGAAGGTTAGCTTTTCGCTTCAGAAGTTGTTGGGTGAGCCGAACGTGACTTCTAACGAAAGGGAACCCATACTCTGGGTATCTGGGCCCGGCATGACTCCTTGAAAGGAAGTGTTGCCATGGCGAATTATTGCTGGGTTGACCCCCAGTTTGCGGATTGTGTCCTGATATAACAGGTTTAGGTCACTGCCGCCGTCCATAAGGACTTGTGTAAATTGGAGTCCGTCAATAATCGGATCCAAGACCAAGGCAGTCCAGCCTGCGTTCCGGACCCCTCTGGAGTAATCCTGATGATCAAAGGTGATTGGTTGTAACAACCAGTGGCGGTGCTCCTCTGGGGTGGGCCGTATGGCACGTATCTTTGTAAGCGCCGTTCTGTTTTTCCCTTTTGTCATCTGAAGTGAATTTACTGTTTTGACTTCTTGTGGGAACTTCTTTTGTTCTCCGGTGTTCTGCTTGTGTGGTGTATCGTCATCCTCGCTTGGTGTGTCGAGCCCCTTGTATTCGGCGTTGAGTTTGCCGGACTGCTTGAAGACCCAACAATCTCTGTGGGTGTGGTTTGCAGGTCTCCCGGGGGTACTGTGGATTTGACATATTTTGTCCAGGATTTTGTTGAGGTTAGATAGCTCGTCCCTGTCATCTTTGGGGGCGGCTTTTTTGATTTTGTCGAGAGCTTTTGAATCCGGCGTTGACTGCCGTGCTCGTTGGGCTGTTATCCTTGATCCGGCGCTGTTCTTTGTTATGGCGCGGTTTCCCGTTTCCATCTCTGAGTTCGGATGTACTCGGGTCGCTGGTGCTGCTTCTTGCCAACCAGCTATCCTCTCCTGCGCAAAAGCGGGTCATGAGGCTTGTTAATGCGGCCATTGTTCTTGGCTTTTCTTGGCCGAGGTGTCTGGTGAGCCATTCGTGTTGGACGCTATGTTTGAAAGCTGCTAGGGCCTCGGCGTCCGGACAGTCGACTATCTGATTCTTTTTAGTAAGAAATTTGTTCCAGAGTTTCCGGGCTGACTCTCCGGGCTGCTGAGTTATATGACTCAGATCATCTGCATCCAGAGGTCGGACATAGGTCCCTTGAAAATTTGCCCGGAAAGCATCTTCGAGCGCTTCCCAACTTCCCATGGTGTTTTTGGGAAGGCTTTTAAGCCAATGCCGGGCTGGCCCTTTGAGCTTAAGGGGTAAGTATTTTATGGCGTGAAGGTCATCTCCTCTGGCCATGTGTATGTGGAGGATATAATCCTCAATCCAGACTACAGGGTCTGTTGTTCCGTCGTATGCTTCTATGTTTACGGGCTTGAATCCCACTGGAAATTTGTGATCCAGTACCTCATCGGTAAAGCATAGGGGATGTGCGGCGCCCCTGTATGTAGGTGTGTCGTGATGTTCAGATATTTTTTGCGTTGCATTGCTCACTGGAGCTTGCTTTCTTGGCCCATAGATGGATCTAGTTGGACCGGTTTTTTTATGCGAATCCTTGGGCGGACCGCGCGCTGTATTGAGTGCGGCGCCCTTTGTCGCTTGAGATCGATCATGGGGTCGTCTATCCGACCTGGTGGCTTCCTTGTTTTTTGACTGTGGGGGCTCTAAGGCCTCTTCGTCAAATTCCGGTAGTAATTTCCGCTTCGGATAGCTCTTTGTGTGATGACTGTTGCCGTACTTGTGTGCGGTATTGAGTACTTTGCCCCATCTGATTCTGAGTGCATCTTCTGCTGTTTTGAGCTTCCGCTTCTGCTTTTCGAGGCTACGTGCAGTGGCAACGAGCCTTTGGTGGAGGTTCTGGTGTTCCAGCGACTTGTCCGGCGTGAGGTCGTCCGGACTATTATCTTTCCCGGGGACGGATTGTTCGGTTTGTCCGCCCTGTTTGGACGGTTGCTTGATGGCATGTTCATCTTCCGTTGATTCGCCTTGCTCTATGGCTGGGTCTTTGTCGAGGTGGGGCTTGGTGCGGCGATTACGCCGCCGCTTTCATTGTTTTTCGAGGGAGCAATCCCTGGTTGCGCCCTTTTGATCCTCGTCGTTGCTTCTTTTAGGTGTGTCCACCATGTATACATCGTGTGATGGGGTGGCTTTCCAGTGCCCTATAGGTGCTGGTTCTTGGCCGTCTCCTTCATCGGCGTCCATACCGTCGATGTCTTCGGAGTCGAAGTCGAGCATGTCGGTTAGATCGTCGACAGTGGCTACAAAGTGGGTGGTGGGCGGGTTTCGAATTTCTTCGTCGTCCGCATCCCAACCATGCTGACCATAGTCCGGCCAGGGCTCTCCCGACAAAGAGAGATACTTTAGTGAATTCAGGATATCGCCAAAGGGCGAGTGCTGAAAGACGTCCGCGGCGGTGAACTCCATGATCAGATCCCAATCGGGTTTGCTCGGAAGGGGTGCGGAAGATTCGAAGTCCGGAACGGAGTCCGGCACCTTCGAGTCACAGGTCTTGCAAAGGACTGGGCTGGTATTCGGCTCTATCGGCGTAGAGATTGCGGCTCCTGGGGCGGCGTCCAACCGACCGTCCCTGACTGGCGCAGTCCGCTCCGAGCTAATGATCGGAGCGGACACCTGAGCGGCGCTCTGGGCACTGTCCGGCGGTAGAGCTAGATCATGCCCATCGTGACAGTGCGGTGCGCTCGGCCGTGGCTCGAATCCGTCGAAGATCAAGTCCCTGCGGATGTCGGCCGTGTAGTTTAAGCTTCCAAACCTGACCTGATGGCCAGGGGCGTAGCTTTCGATCTGCTCCAGATGGCCAAGCGAATTGGCCCGCAGTGCGAAGCCGCCGAATACGAAGATCTGTCCGGGGAGAAAAGTCTCACCCTGGACTGCGTCGTGGTTGACGATCAAAGAAGCCATCGGGCCTAAGGGTGACGACACAGAGGAACTCTCAATGAAAGCACCAATGTCGGTGTCAAAACCGGCGGATCTCGGGTAGGGGGTCCCGAACTATGCGTCTAGGCGGATGGTAACAGGAGACAAGGGACACGATGTTTTTACCCAGGTTCGGGCCCTCTCGATGGAGGTAAAACCCTACTCCTGCTTGATTAATATTGATGATATGGGTAGTACAAGAGTTGATCTACCACGAGATCAGAGAGGCTAAACCCTAGAAGCTAGCCTATGGTATGATTGTTGTTCGTCTTACGGACTAAAACTCTCCGGTTTATATAGACAGCGGAGAGGGCTAGGGTTACATAGAGTCGGTTATAATGGGAGGAGATCTTCATATCATATCGCCAAGCTTGCCTTCCATGCCAAGGAAAGTCCTATCCGGACACGGGACGAAGTCTTCAATCTTGTATCTTCATAGTTCGGAAGTCCGGCCAAAGGTCATAGTCCGGCCATCATGACACCCCCTAATCTAGGACTCCCTCAACGACCAAGGCCAGACCTCCAGAGGGAGCGGCCTCTCCAGGCGGCCTCCCGAGGAGCGGAGGTTTCTATATAGGTACCCAGCCTCGCGAGGCCATGATAACGTGAGCCACAACAACCAAGGCTAGGCGGGTGCCAGCGGGCGCAGAGGAGGCAGTTTCCCTTTCGGTGCTAAGGGAGGAAGGGCAAATGTGGGTTCCCAAGGAATCTCCCAAAGCTTTCCATTCCTGTGCTACAAGACCAATACCATGAGCTCGACAGGACAGACGTCATCACCGAGCCCACCACTGTGTCATGATCGGAAGCTTTGCAGGCAAAGACCACCTTTCGTCAGGATCACATGTACTTCTTGTCGCCTTGCAAATTGACCGTTGTGGGATACCTTCCCACCTAAGTCTGGGGCAATAGGACCGATGCCACTATAAATATAGGTTAGCCACCACCGTAGAGAGGGGGGAAACACATACCACAAGAGCCCTCACGAGGCTGTCCATCCACTGCACTTGTTTATCCTCAGCCCCTCGTGAGGCCAATCCACCACACAGCTGGAGTAGGGTTTTACGCCGCAAGGTGGCCCGAACCTGGGTAAACTACTATGTTCATCTTCTTCCCCGCTTGGGCGTGTGATCGACGTAGCTAGGCTATAGGGCGACGAGCTGGAGCTCTGAAAGTTACAGATGCTTTCGCCTTCTCCCGAGATATCGAACCTACGTCAAGGAAACTCGGACCCAATTCCTATTTGATGGCGCCACGTAGGGTCGTAAGAGAGTTCTTTCCCCACCTTTGAGTGATTGGAAGCCTCAGCTGCTTAGTCTCCCTCATCCACGCACGATCGCGACCGAGCCTGCACGCTCACTGTGGTTTTCAACTGGCTCCTGTTGCTCGCACTCCCAGTAACACGACAGGACACCTAACCCATTTGCTCCAAGCAGCCAGTTCGCTGCTGCCCTCCGGTGGCAGTGTCAGTTGTCTCCCTCAGATCGGCCCAACCAGGCCACTCCCTGATTATGTCGGTCATCAATGTCCCAGGGGCGGTGGAACGCTAGTTATGACGCTTAGGCAGCTCCACAGTTTGACTGCTGAAGCTCAACCCAATCGATGATCTGGCTTTGGCTGCATCCCACCGTGGCGCATGGCTCCACGACGCTCCGCATGTCCTGTCAGGACCCCGACTCAATGCCACATCGATCTAGCATGTAACACCTCATATCACTTTGCGGCCTCACGCACGGTATTCCCACGGGTGTCGCCTTACCTTTGCCCGGGGCCGTTTGCGCCTTTTGGCACACGTATATGACAGTGTCGCTAGCATCCATATGATAAGGAGCCCGGGCTGACATGGCTAGTCGTAAACCCAAAGTGGCACTAACTTACAGGGACATGCATCCATGACCCAGCATCGAACGTGTCGGTCATCAGCGAGTGAATCCAGGCTGTAGCACTGGGCTAGCAGGACTCTGGTGAACCGGGCTGTAGCGGGCTAACAGGACTCCGGTATTCATCGCGTGACATTTCCCCGAAGGGACAGACACAGGAACGAAGAAGGACACATGCCGGCCAGCCTAAGTGTTCTGGAGCAGTAGCAAGCTACCATGGCTCAGTGGAAACACTAGGAGACATTTCCCGGTAAGAGAGGCTACTAAGGATAAACAACTAGATAGCCAGATCCCACACATACCAAGCATTTCAATAACATACACACAATATGCTCGATATGTGCAAATACAACATGGCATCACAACATGACTCTACGACTCAAGTATTTATTCAATAGGCTCCGAGGAGCAAGATATTACAAACATGGGTCTCATGACCCAACAATCAAAGCTTACAAGTCAAATCACAAGCGGAAGCTTAACATGTCTGAGTACAGACATCTAGAAATGAAAATGGCTGAGAAGCCTGACTATCTACCAGATCCTGCCGAGGGCACAAGATCGTAGCTGAGGTAACAAGCTAAACGTCGAAGTCCAAGCGGAACTACTAGTGAGACTGAAGTCTCTCTGCAAAAACATAAAATAGGCAAACGTGAGTACAAATGTACCCAGCAAGACTTACATCAGAACTAACTACATATGCATCATTATCAACAAAGGGGATGGTGGAGTTTAACTGCAACAAGCCAGCTTTGACTCGGTGGCTATCCTGAACTACGACTGCAAGTAACTCTTTTGAGGTGGCGCACACGAGTCCACATATTCACCATATCAATACACCACTATGGATCCGCTCCCGTATCCCTACGAGAACGCCATCCATAGCACTCACGCTTATCTTGCATATTTTAGAGTATCCACTTTCACTTGTCTATGAACTATGCAAGGGGTCCAAGTTTCCATATCCGAGGAATCCGGCTATTCGAATAGATAATGATAACCCTGCAGGGGTGTACTTCTTCACACACGCTCCCGCCACTTATCGCCCTGTACATGTCATGTACCTCGGCAACCTTCAAGCGGAAGCTGGGCGAGGGAGTCGGCCATGACCTGACTAACCATACAAGTCTCTCGTCCAGGTTTATCGCCTATTCGGGTTCCATCCGCAAGGAGATCCGGCCGGGGTGTCGCTCACGGCCCCAAACGATGTGAGCAGGGTTCCCAAGCCCACCATCCGGGTGCCACTTGGTACACTGTGCCACTGTGCCTAGTCTGTCCCAAGCCCACCTGTACCGGGTGCCACTTGGTAGACTACTAACACTACCTACAAACACCAGAAACTAGTTGCAACTCCTGGACAGAGATCAAGTTGATTAATAAGTCGAGAGGGGCACTTAAGCATTCCAATGTGTGGTAGTAGCTGGTCATGGATCACAAACACAGAACTCAGTTCCTGAGGACGGCTGCAATGAGACAACCCACCATGTACTCCTACATGGCCTCTCACCGCTACCTTTACCAAATCGTGTTCACACACTTAGCTCTCAACAGTAGGACATGTTTATACAACTCCGATTCATTCCCGATGAATCAGACCTGACTCAACTCTAAGCAGTAGCAGGCATGACAAACAAGCATGAATGAGTAGGCACAACAGGGCTCAAACAACTCCTACTCATGCTAGTGGGTTTCATCTATTTACTGTGGCAATGACAGGTCATGCAAAGGATAAAGGGGTTCAGCTACCGCAACAAGTAACAGATGAATCGTTGTTGTCCTAATGCAGTAAAAGAGAGCAGGAGCGAGAGAGTGGGATTTTATCGGAATGAACAAGGGGGGGGGGGGGTTTGCTTGCCTGGCACTTCTGAAGATAGCATTGAGTCTTCATCAGTGTCAACGATCACATCGTCGGTACAACGTCTACCAAGGGGGAACAACACCGGCAAACACAGAAGAAACACGATCAATGCAATGCACAATATGATGCATGCTATGACATGGCAATATGAATGTGTTTTGGGCTAATGCACTTAGCTATGATTTAAATGAAGTTGGTTTGAATACATGATTCAAACTCCAACTCCATATATGATTATTTAAATGCCCTTTAATTGAATTGTCCTAAACAGAGGACAAACATTGTTCAAACATGCATGAAAATGGTACAGATGGATTCCTTGAATTTTTCTGATAATTTTTCATATATAATTTATTTAATTTGGAGTTACGGTTGAATTTCTATGAATTTTAGAAGTTTATACAATTTTCTGGAATTTCCTGAATTAAAATAAATCCAGAAAATGATTTATTGCGTCAGCACTAGGTCATGCTGATGTCAGCAGGTCAACTAGGCGGGTCCAGGTCAAACCTGACCAGTGGGGTCCACTGGTCAGTGACTGGGGCTGGATAGTGCCAATGACAGGTGGGGCCGGGTCAACAGACACCTCAACACGGTCAAAGCTGACGTGTGGGCCCACGGTGGTTAGGTTAAAACTTAACAGAAAATAATAAAGATTAAATAAGGGCGTGGGGCCCATACATCAGTGGCTCTGGGGAGGGTTAGCTGGCCGTGATTAGCGCTAATCACGCGGCCACGTCGTCTAGTGACGCCGGCGACCACGGCGACGGCGAGACCTCGCCGGAGTTGCTCGGGACGGTGCTACAGCCCGCGGCTGGTCGCGCCGAGGGCACCAAGAGGGAGCCCGTGCTCCCGCGCATCTAGGGGCGCACGCAGTTGGGCACGGGGAGGCCGGGGTCGACAGCGGCGACCACTTAGGCGGCGGCCGGAGCTCGGGGGTTCGCGGGACCGGCGCTGCGGTGCACGGGAGGACGAGTGGTTAGGTGCTTTGGGTTCCTGGGAGCACGCTGAGGACGACAGCGTGCTCGGACGCGACACATGTGGGTTCTAGCCGCGACAGAGACATGGACGGCGGCAAGCAAGCTCCGGCTCCGCTGGGATCGAGGCTACAGGGCGCAATCGAGGCGGGGAAGAGAGAGGGGAGGCGTAGGAGCTCATAATGAGTTCGAAGAGCAGGTCGGCGTGCTCGGGGAGACGGCGGAGAGGATGAATCGGACGGCGGCATCCGGCGGTCGTGGTCGGGGAAGAAGCGCTGCGGCATCATCTTGGGGCATCCGGGCTTCGGTGGGTCGACGTAGAGGGGCTTGGGGTCTGGGCTGAGCTCGGGTACGCAGAGAGGGAGCGAGGAAGTGGATGTGGCTGCGGTGATTGCGAGCGACGGCGATGAGCGCGCTCGGGCGCGAGAGGGGGAGAGCAGAGAAGGGAGAAGGGGGTCGGGAGAGAGTGAGAGAGAGGAGCGAGGGGGCTGCGTGGCGTCTCCCGAAGAGGCCAGGGCGAAGCGGCAAGCAGGAGGTGGCCGGGGCGCGTCGACGCTCGCCACCGAGCAGCTTCGGGGCGAGGGGGAGGAAGACGACAGAGAGGAGGAGGTGGGCTGGGCCGGCCAGCTCAGATGGGCCGCCAGGTGGGCTAGAATACCAGGTAAGTTACAGGTGAGTGCTCTGTTTTATATTCTGTTTGTTTTATTTTTTTTAAATTTGTTTTGCCACTGTTTTGAATTTAAAATAATTCAAACAATGCCAAAAACTCCTCTGAATATTTTTATTTTGCTAAATGGACTTTTCCAAAAGCTCATAAAATATTTCAGGGGTATTTGAAATTATATTCTAATTATATGAATATAATTCAAATTCAAATAGCTAATGATTTAAATTCAAAGTCCCAAAAATAAATCCTTTTAAAATGTTCATTATTTTTGGTTTGGATCAAAACCCTTGCCAAAAAGGTTAAACATCTAAGAAGAGCATTTTGGAACAATGAATGAGATTTTAGGGTTTTTGCCCTTCTTTTATTTAAGTTTATGAGGCTTCCAAATTTCCTCAGTTCAAGTTTCAAAAATTTAAACATGATGCAAGCAAGATGCAAACACTAGACAGCACCAGAAGCTAGGGATGTGACAACTCACCCCCACTAAACAAAAATCTCGTCCCGAGATTCAAGCGTAAGGTAAGATGAAGGGGGGGGACACGACTAACACAATCTTCACGATCCAGGTTGCACTTCAAATGAACGTTGATTCGATCACCATCATTGTCTCGAAGTCTTGCTCTGAGAACTCCAACTAACATGACAACGAGAGGAAAGGAAAAACCCTAAAAGAATTGTTCTTCTCGAAGGTCGAACAACTCAGGATTAACCCACGGAATGAGACATAGCAACATCTCTCGAGCTGAGAGACGAAGCACACATCCATAGGAATGGAGTGAAGCAGATGACGGAGGTTCACTAGGTAGACAACAATTCCACACCTAAGAAGGTGGTAAACGATTGTCAACGTAGCGAGGAGTTGAGTTGCCATGATACCACGACGAAACATCCTGGAGGAGGGTGATTCGTAGATTATTACCTTAAGTGGCAAAAAGAATTACCTTTGATATAGAGATCATTGAGACTCTCTATATCAGCCTAAGGCAAATCACAACAATCGATTGGCGGGGGTCAGTAGAATGGCATACTTGGACTTGGATGATGTGGATTACCTTGTTGAAGACAACGTAATGGATGAGTTTGCTTATCACCGGAAATGGAAGAGACCCATGGTAGAATGGCACATTGGCGGTGCAAGCTGGGAACAAAATGCAAATGCTGGGAATGATTCTGGTAACTAGGGAAAAACCCAACAATAGAGAGTGGATTCACTGTTTGAAAAGGTCATAGCATTGCCGAGGAAACCGAGAGGAATCCCAGTTAGTGCCGATGATAATACGTAGCGCTTGTGCATGCTCTCAAGAACTTGAGCATTTCCACAATCATCAAGGTTTTATCCACATTCGTGTCAAGGGTGCTGACAACACAGCATACTACCATGATGAATAGCGATGGACGATGCAGATGCAAAAGAAGATAACACTTTCTCAGATTTCACCCTTGGCGGGGCCAAGGAAATAAAATCTGGATGATCGACCGAGAGACATTTAGCACTCCGCCTCTAATGTTCTCCTTGATGTGCTAGCGTAATCCATAGATAATTATGGTTTAATATCTGGAACATCAAGTAAAGGTCGGACTTCGGAAACACAAAAATCCATAAGAAATAGCTACGGAAGTAAATCTTGCAAAATCCTTATGGGGAGGTGGTTAACTTCTTCAACCAAGATACTACAATAATAGGCCTTCCGGCTAGGTGTGTTGGCCCTGACATCCATGTTACCGGGTTACAACGAGACCAATATTATAGTTCTTGGGAAATTTTCAACCATTATATCTGCCTGAGATTCAGATCTGGTTGGTGTCAGGATATTCCAGACCCATCGAGTCTAGGAAGAAAAATGAAAGTTTGCAACACAAATCGACGAAATGACGTTGCGAGATTCTCGGGAAATGAACTACGATAGCAAGCTCCAAAACATGAGCTGGTTCTGCTACACATGTGTGAACACGCTGTCTCAGACAAACATGATCACATGGTAGTCTTACAATAAAACACTACCGAGTTCTGGTAGGGAACCATCATTGAGGATATAGGAATCTTGTGCACGAACTAGTATTTGCACAGCAACTCCTTTTCCTTGAACAAATCAATCAGTGGCTTGGTGTGCTAGGGATACATATAGGATGAAGGTTGCAAATCTCCAAACCACAGAATACTTCGCACATGTGTATGACTGACTTGGGATGATTCCAGAGGAAGCAAAACTAACTTTCTCAAATTCACGGCGGCAACTTTCACCAAATGCACGTGTATAAGAGGAAGTCACTCCTTTCATCAAACAAATACTTCATGAGCTAGCATGAAGAAAATGCTTTCAAAAGTTTCCAACACTAACTTATTGTCCAACAAGATCTTGGAGAAGATAAAATGATGTTGATGGGCTCAACAACAAATCATCGAGATTTCCATGAAGATGGAATTCCACGACTTGGTGAACAAGGTGATAGCATTGGTCAGACCAAAAGATGTAATGGTGTATGCTCGAGGAAAATCCACGAGTAAGACAACATTACGAACATCGTTGGTTCTGATTTGATTTGACGATAACCCATACTCAAATCAAAGTTTTTATTAGGCAATAGGTCCAATAACTGACCACAGGGACCAATCGCTGAAGATATCATCTTTCTTCAACTCACACAAACACAAGATATCCCTTTTGGAAAATGAACTAAGTTAGACAAGCTTTTATCTTCCAACTCTCCAAGTTGCTGTTCAGCTTAACCGTCTAGCTCAGGGGTATCCAACACAGACTCTTGGAGAAGGGGTGGTTTACAGAAATAAACCAACTTGATCACGAACTCAACATAGCGGTCAGGCGACAACCTGGTGATACTTCCGAGAAGAAATTCGGAATATCATGAACCACCGTTATGTTACTAAGCTCGAGAACAATCTTGCTTTTGAGGGCAGGACGACATGATCGAATGAGTGAGGACTTGAAATAATTCCTAACTCATTGGTCGAGGAGTGCACCAGAAATAGGGACTAGGTAGCACAATCAGTCTTAGGGTGACGATTCAATAATCAACACACTAAGAATGAGGTTATCGTCCATTTAACTACCAAGCAGCAGAGTTGCTAGCAGTATTGATCTCACACGCCATGATTCATTTGTCGACACTCCGGTTGCAATAACACAAAACCGAGGAATGAATAATGATGATAAGAAGTATCACTGAATCAAGAATTCATAGGATGGTGTGCAATTCCTACAATAATCCCGATATAAAAGATGGTAATACTCCAAGGTAGAGCAGAACAAAAGCTGGGTTAGCAATTTGTTCTGCGGAGCACAACTTCTTTGACCCAATCCTGGATATGGAAGGGGTACTGGAGTTTGTTTCTCCTAGTCATTCCGCGATAGAACGGCTTGACAGACCACAAGAGTAGTGGCAACGATGAACACGGATGCATAACTACTCCTGAATATCAATTGATATACAAGGGCCAGAAAACAACTAAAGATGGACAACTCAAAGGAACATACAATTTTCTGAGTTGTGGATGCATAGGTTAGTATGTTGAACCAAGTTCAACAAATTTCTTCCAGATAACCCATGCAGAGAGGTAGAACTGGCAGAGTCACGATTTATGAATGGAGATCTCCTCAAGAGTACTCTAATTGTGATCTTTTGATCCAATAAACATCTGCCATAAGCGGTTCATAGTATTTGGAAGAACGATATACCACGGACCTCGAGGACTATCGCAAAGGTTACTAATATCCTAAAGGCGCTAGCAATTACTATCAACATGAAGTAAGTAGAGTGAATCTCGGGTTCAAGAACCCAGGAATAGAATACCTACTACTAAGTAGCATCACGGGATGCTTTCGAGAATGATGGCCAGAATCATCACACTGGGAACACAAATCATGGCTAAATTACTAGATGATCCCCTAAGACACCTAGGGTCATAATACTAGCTCCAACATATATGTCAAGGCAATAAAGTACCTCAACTCACTGATTTGCGTGATTAATCTGACCAAAGGCACATCGGAAACAGGAGGAAGGGATTTGCAAATGCATCCGACTATTTAGAAACCTGGGATGACTCGGACAGCATAACGGCTGTAAATGCTCAAAATGATTTGAGACATCCAACAAAATGGTGGCATAACCACTCAAAAGCACAATAATAAGGTTTGGAGATCAACTATGAACATACAGAAGATAGTAGGAGCTGAACGAGGCTTAAATCCAACAATCTTATAAGTCTACGGATTAGTAACACGTGATCCTGATAGAAAGAAGAGAAGGCCTAGTTCTTAACCCCGTAGGAAGGATAAGATGACTCGGATCAGAAGGCATAAGGTATAAGGAGTAAAAAGAGCCTTACGTTCCATCCCACAATCAATTCCCTTATATAACTAAAGAATTTCTAGACTCAACTTCGACCAGTTTGGCTTGGTAATCCTACAGGCAGTCAAGCTCTGATACCAACGCTGTCAGGACCCCGACTCAATGCCACATCGATCTAGCATGTAACACCTCATATCACTTTGCGGCCTCACGCACGGTATTCCCACGGGTGTCGCCTTACCTTTGCCCGGGGCCGTTTGCGCCTTTTGGCACACGTATATGACAGTGTCGCTAGCATCCATATGATAAGGAGCCCGGGCTGACATGGCTAGTCGTAAACCCAAAGTGGCACTAACTTACAGGGACAGGCATCCATGACCCAGCATCGAACGTGTCGGTCATCAGCGAGTGAATCCAGGCTGTAGCACTGGGCTAGCAGGACTCCGGTGAACCGGGCTGTAGCGGGCTAACAGGACTCCGGTATTCATCGCGTGACATTTCCCCGAAGGGACAGACACAGGAACGAAGAAGGACACATGCCGGCCAGCCTAAGTGTTCCGGAGCAGTAGCAAGCTACCATGGCTCAGTGGAAACACTAGGAGACATTTCCCGGTAAGAGAGGCTACTAAGGATAAACAACTAGATAGCCAGATCCCACACATACCAAGCATTTCAATAACATACACACAATATGCTCGATATGTGCAAATACAACATGGCATCACAACATGACTCTACGACTCAAGTATTTATTCAATAGGCTCCGAGGAGCGAGATATTACAAACATGGGTCTCATGACCCAACAATCAAAGCTTACAAGTCAAAGCACAAGCGGAAGCTTAACATGTCTGAGTACAGACATCTAGAAATGAAAATGGCTGAGAAGCCTGACTATCTACCAGATCCTGCCGAGGGCACAAGATCGTAGCTGAGGTAACAAGCTAAACGTCGAAGTCCAAGCGGAACTACTAGTGAGACTGAAGTCTCTCTGCAAAAACATAAAATAGGCAAACGTGAGTACAAATGTACCCAGCAAGACTTACATCAGAACTAACTACATATGCATCATTATCAACAAAGGGGATGGTGGAGTTTAACTGCAGCAAGCCAGCTTTGACTCGGTGGCTATCCTGAACTACGACTGCAAGTAACTCTTTTGAGGTGGCGCACACGAGTCCACATATTCACCATATCAATACACCACTATGGATCCGCTCCCGTCTCCCTACGAGAACGCCATCCATAGCACTCACGCTTATCTTGCGTATTTTAGAGTATCCACTTTCACTTGTCTATGAACTATGCAAGGGGTCCAAGTTTCCATATCCGAGGAATCCGGCTATTCGAATAGATAATGATAACCCTGCAGGGGTGTACTTCTTCACACACGCTCCCGCCACTTATCGCCCTGTACACGTCATGTACCTCGGCAACCTTCAAGCGGAAGCCGGGCGAGGGAGTTGGCCACGACCTGACTAACCATACAAGTCTCTCGTCCAGGTTTATCGCCTATTCGGGTTCCATCCGCAAGGAGATCCGGCCGGGGTGTCGCTCACGGCCCCAAACGATGTGAGCAGGGTTCCCAAGCCCACCATCCGGGTGCCACTTGGTACACCGTGCCACTGTGCCTAGTCTGTCCCAAGCCCACCTGTACCGGGTGCCACTTGGTAGACTACTAACACTACCTACAAACACCAGAAACTAGTTGCAACTCCTGGACAGAGATCAAGTTGATTAATAAGTCGAGAGGGGCACTTAAGCATTCCAATGTGTGGTAGTAGCTGGTCATGGATCACAAACACATAACTCAGTTCCTGAGGACGGCTGCAATGAGACAACCCACCATGTACTCCTACGTGGCCTCTCACCGCTACCTTTACCAAATCGTGTTCACACACTTAGCTCTCAACAGTAGGACATGTTTATACAACTCCGATTCATTCCCGATGAATCAGACCTGACTCAACTCTAAGAAGTAGCAGGCATGACAAACAAGCATGAATGAGTAGGCACAACAGGGCTCAAACAACTCCTACTCATGCTAGTGGGTTTCATCTATTTACTGTGGCAATGACAGGTCATGCAAAGGATAAAGGGGTTCAGCTACCGCAACAAGTAACAGATGAATCGTTGTTGTCCTAATGCAGTAAAAGAGAGTAGGAACGAGAGAGTGGGATTTTATCGGAATGAACAAGGGGGGGTTTTGCTTGCCTGGCACTTCTGAAGATAGCATTGAGTCTTCATCAGTGTCAACGATCACATCGTCGGTACAACGTCTACCAAGGGGGAACAACACCGGCAAACACAGAAGAAACACGATCAATGCAATGCACAATATGACGCATGCTATGACATGGCAATATGAATGTGTTTTGGGCTAATGCACTTAGCTATGATTTAAATGAAGTTGGTTTGAATACATGATTCAAACTCCAACTCCATATATGATTATTTAAATGCCCTTTAATTGAATTGTCCTAAACAGAGGACAAACATTGTTCAAACATGCATGAAAATGGTACAGATGGATTCCTTGAATTTTTCTGATAATTTTTCATATATAATTTATTTAATTTGGAGTTACGGTTGAATTTCTATGAATTTTAGAAGTTTATACAATTTTCTAGAATTTCCTGAATTAAAATAAATCCAGAAAATGATTTATTGCGTCAGCACTAGGTCATGCTGATGTCATCAGGTCAACTAGGCGGGTCCAGGTCAAACCTGACCAGTGGGGTCCACTGGTCAGTGACTGGGGCTGGATAGTGCCAATGACAGGTGGGGCCGGGTCAACAGACACGTCAGCACGGTCAAAGCTGACGTGTGGGCCCACGGTGGTTAGGTTAAAACTTAACAGAAAATAATAAAGATTAAATAAGGGCGTGGGGCCCATACATCAGTGGCTCTGGGGAGGGTTAGCTGGCCGTGATTAGCGCTAATCACGCGGCCACGTCGTCTAGTGACGCTGGCGACCACGGCGACGGCAAGACCTCGCCGGAGTTGCTCGGGACGGCGCTACATCCCGCGGCTGGTCGCGCTGAGGGCACCAAGAGGGAGCCCATGCTCCCGCACATCTAGGGGCGCACGCAGCTGGGCACGGGGAGGCCGGGGTCGACGGCGGCGACCACTTAGGCGGCGGCCAGAGCTCGGGGGTTCGCGGGACCGGCGCTGCGGTGCACGGGAGGACGAGTGGTTAGGTGCTTTGGGTTCCTGGGAGCACGCTGAGGACGACAGCGTGCTCGGACGCGACACATGTGGGTTCTAGCCGCGACAGAGACATGGACGGCGGCAAGCAAGCTCCGGCTCCGGTGGGATCGAGGCTACAGGGCGCAATCGAGGCGGGAAAGAGAGAGGGGAGGCGTAGGAGCTCACAGTGAGTTCGAAGAGCAGGTCGGCGTGCTCGGGGAGACGGCGGAGAGGATGAATCGGACGGCGGCATCCGGCGGCCGTGGTCGGGGAAGAAGCGCCGCGGCATCGTCTTGGGGCATCCGGGCTTCGGTGGGTCGACGTAGAGGGGCTTGGGGTCCGGGCTGAGCTCGGGTACGCAGAGAGGGAGCGAGGAAGTGGCTGTGGCCGCGGTGATTGCGAGCGACGGCGATGAGCGCGCTCGGGCGCGAGAGGGGGAGAGCAGAGAAGGGAGAAGGGGGTCGGGAGAGAGTGAGAGAGAGGAGCGAGGGGGCTGCGTGGCGTCTCCCGAAGAGGCCAGGGCGAAGCGGCAAGCAGGAGGTGGCCGGGGCGCGTCGACGCTCACCACCGAGCAGCTTCGGGGCGAGGGGGAGGAAGACGACAGAGAGGAGGAGGTGGGCTGGGCCGGCCAGCTCAGATGGGCCGCCAGGTGGGCTAGAATACCAGGTAAGTTACAGGTGAGTGCTCTGTTTTATATTCTGTTTGTTTTATTTTTTTTAAATTTGTTTTGCCACTGTTTTGAATTTAAAATAATTCAAACAATGCCAAAAACTCCTCTGAATATTTTTATTTTGCTAGATGGACTTTTCCAAAAGCTCATAAAATATTTCAGGGGTATTTGAAATTATATTCTAATTATATGAATATAATTCAAATTCAAATAGCTAATGATTTAAATTCAAAGTCCCCAAAATAAATCCTTTTAAAATGTTCATTATTTTTGGTTTGGATCAAAACCCTTGCCAAAAAGGTTAAACATCTAAGAAGAGCATTTTGGAACAATGAATGAGATTTTAGGGTTTTTGCCCTTCTTTTATTTAAGTTTATGAGGCTTCCAAATTTCCTCAGTTCAAGTTTCAAAAATTTAAACCTGATGCAAGCAAGATGCAATCACTAGACAGCACCAGAAGCTAGGGATGTGACACTGCCCCTCCTCCTCCGCGCGGTGAGAACCATGAACCAATGCATGATGCGCAGCTGCGTGACCCACTATGCAGGGCACCGGCGCGTGGTGAAGCAAGCTGCTAGGTGGTGCAGTGGCCGCAAGGTTATGCGCGCGCGCTTCCTGCACCGCCGCGTCAAGACCGTGCGCCACCCGAGGATGTGGCGCGTGGGCGTCAAGATTGAGCTCCACCCTTGAGGCCTACTCCTGTGAGTGCGACGGGCTGCCGCGCCTTCACCCCGGAGTTGTGCCGCATCGTCTGGCCCGACAAGTTCAAGCCAGATCTACCTCCACGCTACAACGGCACACCAGGCCCCGCGGAGTTCCTCCAGCTCTACTCGCTGAGCATCGAGGCAGCGAACGGTGATGAGAAGGTCATGGAGAACTGGTTCCCCTTGGCTCTCATGGATGGCGCGTGCTCCTGGCTCCTGCACCTCTCAGAGGGGTTGATCCCCTCCTGGGACGAGCTTCGCGAGCGTTTCATCACCAACTTCCAGGGCACCCACGATTGTGCCCCTGTAGTGGGTGACCTGTGGCGCGTGAAGCAGCAGACGGGCGAGACCTTGCACAAGTACATACAACGCTTCACAAATGTTCGCCTCAAGATCCCAAAAGCATCAGACGAGGCCATCATTTTGGTGTTCAGTGAGGGCATCCGACACATCAAGATGAAAGAAGAGATCACCATCCACAAGGACATGTGCTCAGCCTTGGAGATGTTCAACCTGGCAAACAAGTGTGCAAGGGCCGAGGTGGGCTGCCTCTCCCTCCTGGAGCTTCCTAAGGCCGACCCTGAAGACAAGAAGGCCAAGGCTAAGGAGATGAAGCGCAACGGTCCCACTGTGCTTGCGGCCAAGCCCAAGATGAATCATGGCTGAGACCATGACGAGCCTCCCAAGGGCAACCGCCTGTTTTGCATCTTCCACAACGTACACAGCCACAACACCAAAGGCTGTCAGGAGCTCAGGGCCCTCCGCAATGGACGCCTTGGCCTCTGCCCTGAGCATGGCGACCATGGCAATGGCCAAGGAGGAGGTTGCGGCGGAGGCCGCTAGGACAACCGTGACACTCATCAAGATTGGCATGACCAACCTCGTGAGGACCGCTGGCGTGATGAGCCTCGCGACAGGCCTTGGCGTGACTAGCTTCGTGAGGCCCATCCTCAGGGCAATGATGGACTCCCTCCGCCACCAACGCCGCCAAGGAGGAACGACGACAACCGGCAGGATGATAGGGTTGGGAGCTTCCAGGAGCCTTCGGCGATCGCCTATATCCTAGGTGGTGCTCAGGCCCCTGCTTCACACGACATCTTTAAGAAGTTATGTCGTGAGGTGAACGCAGCCCTCCCGAAGCTCGAGGCCGCGCGTTCCCTCAAGTGGTTGTAGTACTCTATCATTTTCGACACCAAGGACCACCTCAAGTGCTCGGCTGCCGCGGGTGTGCTCCCCATGCTCTGCACACCCACCATCAGGAATGTCCTTGTCACCAAGACCCTCATCAACAATGGTGCTGGGCTCAATGTTCTCTCTATCGAGACATTCAAGACGCTTCAGGTTCCCTACAACCAACTCATGCCAACCAAGCCGTTCTCAGGAGTGACCGACGGCTCCATCGTCCCCCTGGGGCAGATACGTCTCCCGGTCATGTTTGGCAAGCGCGACAACTACCACACCAAGCTCATCGACTTCGACATTGCCCACATCGGCCTCCCATACAATTCCATCCCGGGGTATCCGACCCTCACCAAGTTCATGGCGGCAACCCACCACAGCTACAATGTGCTCAAAATGCCAGGGAGCAGCGGCATCATCATGGTTTTCTGCGATGAGAAGGATGCGGTGTGCTCCCTAGAGAGTGCCTATCAAGCCACGACAGCTGACAACTCTTATGACGAGGGTGCCATCCTACCTCCTGAGGCCACCCTCAAGAAAAAGAAGTAGCTCCTTCCCAAGAGTCGCTAGGAGACCGAGGTGCCCGCCGGTGGTGACCTGGGCCCCACTTTCGCTGCTAGGAAGCCCTTTCCTTCCGCATAGGAAGGCGTGCCCGGCACCTCCCCCAGTTCGGGCTCGGGGGCTTCCATCTAGGGGGCCTCTGACCTGATCAGTGCAACGAGGGGGTGCTCGGGCACCACTTGGAGGTGTGCTTTGATGCGCGTCCCCGCGAGCAAGGCACACGGTGCAAGGCGCACGGTGCACGAGAGTTCATCACAAAGGAGATCCAGGAGCTTCAGGAGGCAAGGGCCATGCGCGGCGAGCGGCGCTCCGCACGGCCTCCCAATGCAGCTGCGACCCCTGACATGGGCAGCAAGCTGCGCGTCTGCGCCAACATCCCAGGACTCAAAAGAGCCACTTCACAGGACCCCTTCTAGCCGTCCCACATTGGCTGGAGCAGGCGCTACCCCTATAGCTACGTCTGCATGTCGTTTGGCCTGCTGAATTGGGTGCCACGTACTAGTGCCTCATGTAGCGTGTTGTGGCGTCTCACGAGGCCAGGCGCTTTTCAATCATGACGGAAGAGGTCACAGATCCTCGCGAGCCCCCTAGGCCTCATGAGCTCCCCCGGCCTCCGGAGCCGCATAGCTCGTGAGGAATGATATCCATGACACACTTCTTCAGCTACCTCAACACCTCTACAACACTGGTGCCAGGTGACTTTTGATTTGTTCAGTTGAGGGTGCCCCTTGGGCTGCATTACCCTTGTCCGCGTCCTGGGAACCAGGGTACCCAGACTTGCCTGCCTGTGGCCCATGGCGTGGCTCCATTGACGGCCCGGTACGGCCCATCTTCAGCACCTTCAAGACAAGACCCTCGCGAGGGGCCAAGCCTCACGAGGCGAATGACGCCAAGACCTCCGGAGGGGCCGGCCTCTTCAGGAGGGCCCTTGAGGAGCGGAGATTCCTATGCAAGCACCCATCTCATGATGTCCGGGTGATGCAAGCCATGACGACCAAGGCCAGGCGGGTGCCAGCGGACGCAGAGCGGCAGGTTTCCTCTTTGGTGCTAAGGAAGCAAGCGCATGCATGGAGTCTCGAGGAATCAGCCAAAGGTTTCCATTCCCGTGCTACAAGACTAAGACCGCCAGGACGGATGTCATCGCCGAGCCCACCATGGCGTCACAAGTAGGAGCTTTGTAGGCGAAGACCACCTTTCGTTAGGATAGGATGTACTTCTTGTCCCCTTTAAAACTGGCCATTGTGGAATCCCTTCCCGCCTACATTTTGAGAGAAGATTACAAAGGCCTCTCTATATATAGGTTAGCCACCACCATAGAGGATGCCGAAACCTCACCACCACATGCCCAAGCCACAGGACCTTGTTCATCCTCTGTACTTGTTCATCCTCAGCCCTTGGCGAGGCTAATCCACACCAAAGCAGGAGTAGGGTCTTACACCGCAAGGTGACCTAAACCTGAGTAAACTGCTGTGTCTCTTTCCTTTCCTGTTCATTGATTGAGGCTATGAGAGCGGGGAGTCGGTAGGCAGGGGAGGTTGAGTTCTTTGCACGCGCCCCAGAGTTCGAACCTTCCTCGGGTCTACGGAGCCCTGAATCCGACATTTGGCGCACCAGGTAGGGGCGCCATCGAAGATCCACTGCCTCATCAGCTGTGCTTTGCCCTCACTGCTTGTTTCCCTTGGCGGGCATCGCTCCATTCGCCGGGCCGCCGGGCGCCTTCGAAGCCATCGTAGGCCTCCAGGCTTTCTCCCTTGCCTTGCGGCAGGTTCAATGGCGGCCTAAGTTCAGGCCGAAGTGGCCACACTATACGATGGCATGGCAGATCCGGCGGGGTTCCTACAGGTGTATGCAGAGGCCATCCGGGCAGCCGACAGCGATGACAAGGTCATGGTGAATTGGCTCCCCATGGTCCTTATGGGTGTGCCCCGTGCCTGGCTCCTCAGCCTGCTGGAGTCCTTAGTGGCCTCCTGGGAAGAGCTGTCACATCGCACGCTTTGGAGAACTTTGTCCCATGCCATCGCAACCATCCTCGGCGGGTCGCAGGCACCAGCCTCAGACCGCCACATCAAGTAGTTCTTCTGCTGGGTGGGTGCTGCTCAAGCGCAGCGGGGAGCCCCTCCTGGCTGGGTGGCGCCCAAGGCCGACCTCGCCTTCGACTCAAGGGACCACCCCAAGACCATGGTCGACGCCGGCGTGCTCCTATGCTCTGCACCCCCACCATCTTCAACGTAGGAGTCACCAGGACCCTCATTGATGGCGGCTCGGGCCTCAACGTCCTGTCCGTGAAGGCGTTCAGCCTGCTTCATGTGCCTTACAGCCTGCTCCTCCCCACCAAGCCTTTCTTAGGGGTCATTGATGGCTCCACCTACCCTCTGGGGCAGATCCGCCTCCTCATCACCTTCAACACACACAACAACTACTGCACCGAGCTAATCGACTTCGACATCGCCCGCATCGGCCTCCCATACAACGATATTCTCGGGTATCCAGCCCTGGCCAAGTTCATGGAGGTGACTCATCCTGGCTACAACCTCATGAAGATGCCGGGAAGGAATGGTGTCCTCACCGTGGCGGGGGATACCAAGGACGCACTCATGGCTCTCAAGCTTGCCTTCAGGGCCACGACGTCCATGCGGCCAAGCGCGGGGGGCGCTTCGGAGGGCTCGGGGGCTGCACCAGCAAAGAAGAAGCAATTGTTTTCTCAAGACTGGGTCGAGATGAAGCAGGTGCCAGTCGATGAAGACGGGGGATCGGGCCCTACCTTCACCATAGGCACCAGCCTCCTCCCAAACCAGGAAGAGGCACTGGTCATCTTCCTCCACGCGAACAAGGACTTGTTTGTGTGGGAAGTGATGGACCTTGTTGGAGTTCCACGCAGGGTAGTCGAGCACCACCTGATGGTGGGCCCCAAAGCGCGCAATTAAAACAGAAGGCGCGGCGACAAGCCCCGGAGAAGCAGTCGTTCATCGTCTAGGAGACACGCGAGCTGCAAGAAGCTGGCGTCATTTGGGAAGTGCGACATCCAGATTGGCTGGCGAACCTGGTTATCATCGCCAAGAAGGGTGGGAAGGAGCGCATGTGTGTTGATTTTACGAACCTCAATAAGGCTTGTCCTCAAGACCCTTTCCCTCTCCCACACATCAACCAGATTGTTGACTCCACCGCCGGGTGTGATTTACTGTGCTTCCTGGATGCCTTCTCAGGCTATCACCAAATCAAGATGGCGGTGCAGGATGTCGAGAAGACGACTTTCCTGACCCGTGCAGGGTTTACTTCTACACCCGCATGTTGTTCGGGCTGCGGAATGCCGGAGCAACCTTCTAGCGGCCGATGCACATCGCTCTAGGTCAGCAGCTCGGGAGGAACGTTGAGGCATACGTCGACGACATAGTGGTGAAATCTTAGGAGGCAAGAACCCTTATCGAAGATCTGGAGGAGACATTCGCCAGCCTGCGCAAAGTAAACTTGCAACTCAACCTGGAATAAGTGTGTGTTTGGTGTCCGGTCTGGCAAGCTGCTGAGCTTCCTGGTGTCGCACAGAGGGATCGAGGCCAACTCGGAGAAAATCAAGGCCATAGAAAGGATGAGTCCGCCGCAAACCCTCAAGGAGATGCAGAAGCTGGCGGGCTGTGTAACCTCGCTGGGGCACTTCATCTCCAAGGTAGGTGAGCGCGCCCTCCCTTTCTTCAAGCTGATAAAAAGAAGGGCCCATTCGAGTGGACTCCAGAGGCCGAAGCTGCCTTCCAAGACGCCAAGAGGTATCTCACCAGCCCGCCGGTCATGGTAGTGCCGCGCCCTCTCGAACCCCTGGTGCTTTACCTGGCCGCCACGCCTCACTCTGCCAACACGTTGCTTGTGGTGGTCCGGGAGGAGCATCCGGTTAAGGGCGCGTAGCGCAGCACCCCGCACCCGACCAAGATGCCCCAGCCCCAGGAGGGCGCTCCTGAGGCCTCAGCCACCCCTCCAGTCGGTGGGGCTCCTGAGAATGGCGCTCTGAGGCCTCGGCCACCCCTCCAGCCGGCGGGGCTCCCGGGAACGGCGCTCCTGAGGCCTCGGCCACCCCTCTAGTCGGCGGGGCTCCTGATAACAGCACTCCTGAGGCCACGGCTGCCCCGTCAGGTGATAAAGCTCCTAAGATTCCCCAGCCTCAGGAGGGACAGGACCCCGCCGATGCCTCCTCTCTCATTGATCATCATGTGTACTTGGTCAGCACAGTGCTGCGTGATGCACGGGCGCGCTACCCCAAGCCACAAAATCTCTTGCTCGCACTCCTCATTGCCTCCTGGAAACTGCATCACTACTTCCAAGGCCACCCCATGAAGGTTGTCTTAGCCTACCCCTTGGAGAGGGTACTCCGGAGCCCTATCACTGAAGGAAGGGTCGCAAAATGGAACATTGAGCCATAGGCGTTCCAGTTGGAGTTCAGCACCACCAGAATCATCAAGGGTGCGACCCTCGCTAATTTTGTGGCGGAGTGGACCGACGCCCCTGGCCGAGAAGTGAGCAAGGACTGTTTCCTCGTGCTCAGAGACAAAGCACCAGATGGTTGGGTCATGTACTTCGACGGTGCATTTGCGCGTCAGGGCGTGGGGGCTGGAGCCGTGCTCATCTCTCCCACCCAGGACAAGCTCTACTACGTCATGCAGCTCTGCTTCCAGCACGGCGAGAAGGTCTCCAAAAACATCACGGAATACGAGGGCCTAATCGCCGGCCTCAAAGCTGTGGTGGCTCTGGGGGTTAGGCACCTCACCATCAGGGGCGAGTCCCAACTCCTCGTCAACTTCTCCAACAAAGCGTACAAGCAGCTTAATGAGCACATGGAGGCATATCTCGAGGAGGTACGCAAAATTGAAAAACGATTCTTGGGCTTGGAATTGCAGCACGTACCACGCGACACGCACAAGGAGGCGGACAATATCGCCAAGAGGGCGTCCCGACGACGACCTTAAGAGCCTGGCATCTTTGAGGAGCGACTCTTCAAGCCATCAGTGGCTCCCCCCAACGTGGGACCCGCGTCACCTCAGGTGGAGCTGCCCCCGACGCCCACCTTGGGCGCCCCAGCCTGCGGCCCAACCTCGGGAGCCCGCCTGTTTCTTGCACGCGAGCCTCAGAAGGGGTTCTGGTCTGAGGAGTTCAAAGCATACCTGCTCCGGGGCGCCTTGCTGGAGAAGGAGGAAGGAGCAGAGCCTGCGGCCCGCCAGGCCACCGCGCACTGCATTCAGGACGGCGAGCTCTATCGAAAGTGCCCGAGCGACCTTTCTCTATGATGCATCTCTAGGTAGAAGGGATGCGAGCCGCTGGCCGACATACAAGGCGGGGACTACGGGCATCCCTCCTCGTTGTGCACCTTCACGGGCAAAGCATTCAGCAGCGGATTCTACTGGCCCACGATGCTCAATGATGCCACCGAATTGGTAAGGTTTTGTGAGGTTTGTCAATTACATGCTAAGCAGATCCACCAGCCCGTCAGGGCCTCCAGACTATCCAGCTCTCGCGGCCGTTCGGGGTCTGGGGGTTGGATATCCTGGGCCCGTTCCATCGAGCGCCCGGGGGCTACCGCTACCTCTATGTCGCCATCGACAAGTTCACCAAGTGGGCAGAGGTGGACGCCGTCCGCACCATCCCAGCCGGCTCGGCTATCAAATTCATCAAGGGTCTCGTGAGCCGTTTCGGGGTTCCCAACCGCATCATCACCAACAACGGCTCTCGGTTCACAAGCAACCTTTTCAAAACATATTGTGCTTACCTTGGAACGCATATATGCTATGCTTTGGTGGCACACCCATAGAGCAATAGCCAGGCTAAGCGCGCCAACACGGAGGTCCTAAGGGGCCTCAAGGCAAGGACCTTCAAGAAGAAACTCGAGGCCTACGGCAGGGGCTGGCTCGAAGAGCTCCAGTCCGTGTTGTGGTCCATCCGCACCACTGTGACCAAGCCCACGGGCGAAACTCCGTTCTTCCTCGTCTATGGAGCCGAGGCGGTCCTCCCTCATGAGGCCAGGCATCGCTCCACGCGGGTCTTGGCGTTCGACAAGGAGCGCCAGGACGCCTCGCGGGGGATGGACCTCATGCTAGGAGGAGCGCCGCTGCCAAGCCTCACTCCGTGCACCGAGGTACCAGCAGGTGTTGCGGTGGTATCACTGTTGTAGCGTCCGCTCCAGGACTATCGAGGTGGGTGACTGAAGGAAATATGCCCTAGAGGCAATAATAAAGTTATTATTTATTTCCTTATAATCATGATAAATGTTTATTATTCATGCTAGAATTGTATTTACCGGAAACATAATACATGTGTGAATACATAGACAAACATAGTGTCACTAGTATGCCTCTACTTGACTAGCTCGTTAATCAAAGATGGTTATGTTTCCTAACCATGAACAATGAGTTGTTATTTGATTAACGAGGTCACATCATTAGTAGAATGATCTGATTGACATGACCCATTCAATTAGCTTAGCACCCGATCGTTTAGTATGTTGCTATTGCTTTCTTCATGACTTATACATGTTCCTATGACTATGAGATTATGCAACTCCCGTTTACCGGAGGAACACTTTGGGTACTACCAAACGTCACAACGTAAATGGGTGATTATAAAGGAGTACTACAGGTGTCTCCAATGGTCGATGTTGGGTTGGCGTATTTCGAGATTAGGATTTGTCACTCCGATTGTCGGAGAGGTATCTCTGGGCCCTCTCGGTAATACACATCACATAAGCCTTGCAAGCATTACAATTAATATGTTAGTTGTGAGATGATGTATTACGGAACGAGTAAAGAGACTTGCCAGTAACGAGATTGAACTAGGTATTGGATACCGACGATCGAATCTCGGGCAAGTAACATACCGATGACAAAGGGAACAACGTATGTTGTTATGCGGTCTGACCGATAAAGATCTTCGTAGAATATGTAGGAGCCAATATGGGCATCCAGGTCCCGCTATTGGTTATTGACCAGAGACATGTCTCGGTCATGTCTACATTGTTCTCGAACCCGTAGGGTCCGCACGCTTAAGGTTACGATGACAGTTATATTATGAGTTTATGCATTTTGATGTACCGAAGGTTGTTCGGAGTCCCGGATGTGATCACGGACATGACGAGGAGTCTCGAAATGGTCGAGACATAAAGATTGATATATTGGAAGCCTATGTTTGGACATCGGAAGTGTTCCGGGTGAAATCGGGATTTTACCGGGTTACCGGGAGGTTACCGGAACCCCCCGGGAACCACATGGGCCTTCATGGGCCTTAGTGGAAAGGAGAAAAGGGCAGCCCAAGGGGGCTGCGCGCCTCCCCCCTTCCCCTAGTCCTATTAGGACTAGGAGAGGTGGCCGGCCACCCCTCTCCCTCTTTCCCCCTTGGGAATCCTAATTGGAATAGGATTGGAGGGGAGTCCTACTCCCGGTAGGAGTAGGACTCCTCCTGCGCCTCCTCCTCCTGGCCGGCGCACCCTCCCCCCTTGGCTCCTTTATATACTGAGGCAGGGGCACCTCTAAACACACAAGTTGACACAAGTTGATCCACGTGATCAATTCCTTAGCCGTGTGCGGTGCCCCCTGCCCCCTGCCACGACGCCTTATGAACTGTGGTTTGGCAAGAAACCAAAGTTGTCGTTTCTTAAAGTTTGGGGCTGCGATGCTTATGTGAAAAAACTTCAAACTGATAAGCTCGAACCCAAATCGGAGAAATGTGTCTTCATAGGATACCCAAAGGAAACTGTTGGGTACACCTTCTATCACAGATCCGAAGGCAAAACATTCGTTGCTAAGAATGGATCATTTCTAGAGAAGGAGTTTCTCTCGAAAGAAGTGAGTGGGAGGAAAGTAGAACTTGACGAGGTAACTGTACCTGCTCCCTTACTGGAAAGTAGTTCATCACAGAAAACTGTTTCAGTGACACCTACACCGGTTAGTGAGGAAGCCAATGATAATGATCATGAAACTTCAGATCAAGATACTACTGAACCACGTAGATCAACCAGAGTAAGATCCGCGCCAGAGTGGTACGGAAATCCTGTTCTGGAAGTCATGCTACTAGATCATGATGAACCTACGAACTATGAAGAAGCGATGGTGAGCCCAGATTCCGCAAAGTGGCTTGAAGCCATGAAATCTGAGATGGGATCCATGTATGAGAACAAAGTATGGACTTTGGTTGACTTGCCCGATGATCGGCAAGCAATTGAGAATAAATGGATCTTTAAGAAGAAGACTGACGCTGATGGTAATGTTACTGTCTACAAAGCTCGACTTGTCGCAAAAGGTTTTCGACAAGTTCAAGGGATTGACTACGATGAGACCTTCTCACCCGTAGCGATGCTTAAGTCCGTCCGAATCATGTTAGCAATTGCCGCATTTATGATTATGAAATTTGGCAGATGGATGTCAAAACTGCATTCCTGAATGGATTTCTGGAAGAAGAGTTGTATATGATGCAACCAGAAGGTTTTATCGATCCAAAGGGAGCTAACAAAGTGTGCAAACTCCAGCGATCCATTTATGGACTGGTGCAAGCCTCTCGGAGTTGGAATAAACGTTTTGATAGTGTGATCAAAGCATTTGGTTTTATACAGACTTTCGGAGAAGCCTGTATTTACAAGAAAGTGAGTGGGAGCTCTGTAGCATTTCTGATATTATATGTGGATGACATATTACTGATTGGAAATGATATAGAATTTCTGGATAGCATAAAGGGATACTTGAATAAAAGTTTTTCAATGAAAGACCTCGGTGAAGCTGCTTACATATTAGGCATTAAGATCTATAGAGATAGATCAAGACGCTTAATTGGACTTTCACAAAACACATACCTTGACAAAATTTTGAAGAAATTCAAAATGGATCAAGCGAAGAAAGGGTTCTTGCCTGTGTTACAAGGTGTGAAATTGAGTAAGACTCAATGCCCGACCACTGCAGAAGATAGAGAGAATATGAAAGATGTTCCCTATGCATCTGCCATAGGCTCTATCATGTATGCAATGCTGTGTACCAGACCTGATGTGTGCCTTGCTGTAAGTTTAGCAGGGAGGTACCAAAGTAATCCAGGAGTGGATCACTGGACAGCGGTCAAGAACATCCTGAAATACCTGAAAAGGACTAAGGATATGTTTCTCGTATATGGAGGTGACAAAGAGCTCACCGTAAAAGGTTACGTTGATGCAAGCTTTGACACTGATCCGGACGATTCTAAATCGCAAACCGGATACATGTTTACATTAAACGGTGGAGCTGTCAGTTGGTGCAGTTCTAAACAAAGCGTTGTAGCGGGATCTACATGTGAAGCGGAATACATAGCTGCTTCGGAAGCAGCAAATGAAGGAGTCTGGATGAAGGAGTTCATATCCGATCTAGGTGTCATACCTAGTGCATCGGGTCCAATGAAAATCTATTGTGACAATACTGGTGCAATTGCCTTAGCAAAGGAATCCAGATTTCACAAAAGGACCAAACACATCAAGAGACGCTTCAACTCCATCCGGGATCTAGTCCAGGTGGGAGACATAGAGATTTGCAAGATACATACGGATCTGAATGTTGCAGACCCGTTGACTAAGCCTCTTCCACGAGCAAAACATGATCAGCACCAAGGCTCCATGGGTGTTAGAATCATTACAGTGTAATCTAGATTATTGACTCTAGTGCAAGTGGGAGACTGAAGGAAATATGCCCTAGAGGCAATAATAAAGTTATTATTTATTTCCTTATAATCATGATAAATGTTTATTATTCATGCTAGAATTGTATTTACCGGAAACATAATACATGTGTGAATACATAGACAAACAAAGTGTCACTAGTATGACTCTACTTGACTAGCTCGTTAATCAAAGATGGTTATGTTTCCTAACCATGAACAATGAGTTGTTATTTGATTAACGAGGTCACATCATTAGTAGAATGATCTGATTGACATGACCCATTCCATTAGCTTAGCACCCGATCGTTTAGTATGTTGCTATTGCTTTCTTCATGACTTATACATGTTCCTATGACTATGAGATTATGCAACTCCCGTTTACCGGAGGAACACTTTGGGTACTACCAAACGTCACAACGTAACTGGGTGATTATAAAGTAGTACTACAGGTGTCTCCAATGGTCGATGTTGGGTTGGCGTATTTCGAGATTAGGATTTGTCACTCCGATTGTCGGAGAGGTATCTCTGGGCCCTCTCGGTAATACACATCACATAAGCCTTGCAAGCATTACAACTAATATGTTAGTTGTGAGATGATGTATTACGGAACGAGTAAAGAGACTTGCCGGTAACGAGATTGAACTAGGTATTGGATACCGACGATCGAATCTCGGGCAAGTAACATACCGATGAAAAAGGGAACAACGTATGTTGTTATGCGGTCTGACCGATAAAGATCTTCGTAGAATATGTAGGAGCCAATATGGGCATCCAGGTCCCGCTATTGGTTATTGACCAGAGACGTGTCTCGGTCATGTCTACATTGTTCTCGAACCCGTAGGGTCCGCACGCTTAAGGTTACGATGACAGTTATATTATGAGTTTATGCATTTTGATGTACCGAAGGTTGTTCGGAGTCCCGGATGTGATCACGGACATGACGAGGAGTCTCGAAATGGTCGAGACATAAAGATTGATATATTGGAAGCCTATGTTTGGACATCGGAAGTGTTCCGGGTGAAATCGGGATTTTACCGGGTTACCGGGAGGTTACCGAAACCCCCCGGGAACCACATGGGCCTTCATGGGCCTTAGTGGAAAGGAGAAAGGGGCAGCCCAATGGGGCTGCGCGCCTCCCCCCTTCCCCTAGTCCTATTAGGACTAGGAGAGGTGGCCGGCCACCCCTCTCCCTCTTTCCCCCTTGGGAATCCTAGTTGGAATAGGATTGGAGGGGAGTCCTACTCCCGGTAGGAGTAGGACTCCTCCTGCGCCTCCTCCTCCTGGCCGGCGCACCCTCCCCCCTTGGCTCCTTTATATACTGAGGCAGGGGCACCTCTAAACACACAAGTTGACACAAGTTGATCCTCGTGATCGATTCCTTAGCCGTGTGCGGTGCCCCCTGCCACCACATTCCTCGATAATACTGTAGCGGAGTTTAGGCGAAGCTCTGCTGCTGTAGTTCATCAAGATCGTCACCACGCCGTCGTGCTGACGGAACTCTTCCCCGACACTTTGCTGGATCGGAGTCCGGGGATCGTCATCGAGCTGAACGTGTGCTCGAACTCGGAGGTGCCGTAGTTTCGGTGCTTGATCGGTTGGATCGTGAAGACGTACGACTACTTCCTCTACGTCGTGTCATCGCTTCCGCAGTCGGTCTGCGTTGGGTACGTAGACAACACTCTCCTCTCGTTGCTATGCATCACATGATCCTGTGTGCGCGTAGGAAATTTTTTTGAAATTACTACGAAACCCTACAGTGGCATCCGAGCCTGGTTATTGATGTTGATGTTATATGCACGAGTAGAACACAAGTGAGTTGTGGATGATACAAGTCATACTGCCTACCAGCATGTCATATTTTTGTTTGGCGGTATTGTTGGACGAGACGACCCGGACCAACCTTACGCGTACGCTTACGCGAGACCGGTTCCCTCGACGTGCTTTGCACAGAGATGGCTTGCGGGCGACTGCCTCTCCAACTTTAGTTGAACCAAGTATGGCTACGCCCGGTCCTTGCGAAGGTTAAAACGGAGTCTATTTGACAAACTATCGTTGTGGTTTTGATGCGTAGGTGAGATTGGTTCTTACTTAAGCCCGTAGCAGCCACGTAAAACATGCAACAACAAAGTAGAGGACGTCTAACTTGTTTTTGCAGGGCATGTTGTGATGTGATATGGTCAAAGCATGATGCTGAATTTTATTGTATGAGATGATCATGTTTTGTAACCGAGTTATCGGCAACTGGCAGGAGCCATATGGTTGTCGCTTTATTGTATGCAATGCAATCGCGATGTAATGCTTTACTTTGTTACTAAACGGTAGTGATAGTCGTGGAAGCATAAGATTGGCGAGACGACAACGATGCTACGATGGAGATCAAGGTGTCGCGCCGGTGACGATGGTGATCATGACGATGCTTCGGAGATGGAGATCACAAGCACAAGATGATGATGGCCATATCATATCACTTATATTGATTGCATGTGATGTTTATCTTTTTATGCATCTTATCTTGCTTTGATTGACGGTAGCATTATAAGATGATCTCTCACTAAATTATCAAGAAGTGTTCTCCCTGAGTATGCACCGTTGCAAAAGTTCTTCGTGCTGAGACACCACGTGATGATCGGGTGTGATAGGCTCTACGTTCAAATACAACGGGTGCAAAACAGTTGCGCACGCAGAATACTCAGGTTAAACTTGACGAGCCTAGCATATGCAGATATGGCCTCGGAACACGGAGACCGAAAGGTCGAGCATGAATCATATAGTAGATATGATCAACATAATGATGTTCACCGATGAAACTACTCCATCTCACGTGATGATCAGATATGGTTTGGTTGATTTGGATCACGTGATCACTTAGAGGATTAGAGGGATGTCTATCTAAGTGGGAGTTCTTTAATAATATGATTAATTGAACTTAAAATTTATCATGAACTTAGTCCCTGATAGTATCTTGCTTGTTTATGTTGATTGTAGATAGATGGCTCGTGCTGTTGTTCCGTTGAATTTTAATGCGTTCCTTGAGAAAGCAAAGTTGAAAGATGATGGTAGCAATTACACGGACTGGGTCCGTAACTTGAGGATTATCCTCATTGCTGCACAGAAGAATTACGTCCTGGAAGCACCGCTGGGTGCCAGGCCTGCTGCTGGAGCAACGCCAGATGTTATGAACGTCTGGCAGAGCAAAGCTGATGACTACTCGATAGTTCAGTGTGCCATGCTTTACGGCTTAGAATCGGGACTTCAACGACGTTTTGAACGTCATGGAGCATATGAGATGTTCCAGGAGTTGAAGTTAATATTTCAAGCAAATGCCCG